>NW_025335568.1:14157195-14443540 GCF_004798865.1 Varanus komodoensis
TATATGGTTACACAGGTGAAGTACAATGCTATTAGCTGAGTAAGTTGCAATACTATTGGCTGGTAAATTACAATACTATTGGCTGAGCGTAGCGTGCCTAGCTACAGCATGAATGCTGCGAGGCAGGGATGAATTCCCACACAATTTTCTGCAACACACACACTTTTCTTGCCTTGTTCTTTGTCTAACAGGAAAAAGAAAAATGAGTAATTTCCGCCCATTAGCCATACCTTTTGGGGTTGTCTGAGACCACTGAGACCACAACTGAAGCTTCCGCATTGCCATTTCATCTGGCCTTGCCAGATCTTAAGAGATGGTTCCCATGTAACACTAACCCTAAATAAATAACACTAAATAAACAATGGTTGCCTACCTAGGAGTCTGTCTTGCGCTCAGTCAAACAAACCATGGTTTGTTTTCTCCTGGATTGTGTATTCCCCTTTTTCTCTGCCTAGCTTATCCCTGCAACTCAATATGCAGTACTGGCACATAAAGAAGGTTTTTTTGATCTCCTGTGTTCACTGCCTCTGTTGTCTTGTGAAGGGTATGAAAAATCCATAATGCTGGATTCATATGTAATGGCAACCTATAATTTGAACAACTCACAGTTCACAACCCAACTAGGAACCATGGCTTGTCTTTGTGGGCTATAACGCCAAGTTTGGGGTTCACATGTAATGACAACCCATGATTCAACAAACCATGGTTAATTAATGATGTGGACAAGGTGCTTGGAAGAGTACGTCCCACCATGTGCCTATTGGATCCTTGCCCGTCTTGGTTAATAAATAACTCCAAGCACGGGATTGGGACCTGGATCTTGGAAGTGGTTAACGCTTCTCTGAGGGAGGGTTGGGTGCCTGCCCCTTTAAAGGAGGCGGTAATACGACCGGTCCTGAAGAAAGCGTCACTGGATCCAGAGATGGCCACTAACTATAGACCTGTGGCCAACATCCCGTTTCTGGGCAAGGTGTTGGAGCGAGTGGTGGCGGGACAACTCCAAGCACTCTTGGATGAAACTGATTATCTGGATCCTTTTCAGTCCGGCTTCAGACCCGGGTACAGTACTGAATCTGCCTTGGTCGCCCTGTACGACGACCTGTGCAGGGAGAAGGACAGGGGGAGTACCTCCCTGTTGGTTCTTCTGGACCTCTCGGCGGCTTTCGATACCATCGACCATGGTATCCTTCTGGATAGACTTGCGGGATTGGGGGTTGGAGGCACTGCTTTGCAGTGGTTCCGCTCCTATCTCGACGGTCGATTCCAAAAGGTAGTGCTGGGGGACCATGTCTCTACGTCATGGCAGCTATGCCATGGGGTACTACAGGGCTCCATTCTATCCCCTCTGCTATTTAACATCTATATGAAACCGCTGGGAGAGGTCATCAGGAGGTGTGGGCTGCGGAATCATCAATATGCTGATGATACCCAGCTTTACCTCTCATTCTCCACTAATCCAAGTGAGGCAGTGGCTGTGCTGAACCGGTGCTTGGCCGAGGTAAGGGAATGGATGAGGGCCAATAAACTGAAACTCAACCCAGACAAGACGGAGGTCCTGTTGGTTGGCGGATCGGGTTTCGGAGAGGGTGGATTTGACCTGGTCCTGAATGGTGCAACACTCCCTCTTAGAGATAAGGTCCGCAGCTTAGGAGTACTCCTCGACCCGGAGCTTTCTTTGGAAGCTCAGGTGACAGCGGTAGCGAGGAACGCCTTCCTTCAGCTTCGGCTGATTAATCAGCTGCGCCCCTACCTGGAGTACGACTGCCTGGCGACGGTGACACACGCGCTGGTGACTTCCCGCCTAGACTTCTGTAACGCGCTTTACGTGGGGCTTCCCCTGAAGACAGTCCGAACACTTCAATTGGTGCAAAATAGAGCTGCCAGGTTGCTGACGGGGACGGGGCGTTATGCTCACATGACTCCAGTCCTCCATCAGCTTCACTGGCTTCCCATTGAAGCCCGGGCCCAATTCAAGGTGTTGATTATGACCTACAAAGCCCTAAACGGCTTGGGTCCTGGCTACCTGAACGAGCGCTTACGTCCGTATATGCCCGACCGCCCTTTGAGATCTGCGGGAGAGTCCCTTCTCCGGGAACCCTCCATGAAAGAAATTAGGAGAGTAAGTACCCGGAGGAGGGCTTTCTCTGCGGTGGCGCCCAACCTATGGAATTCACTCCCCAAAGAGGTCCGCCTGGCACCGTCGTTACTGGTTTTTCGGCACCAGGTAAAGACCTTTTTATTTAAACATCATTTTAATTGTTAAAACATATGATCTGGCCTGGGCAACTTCTTCTTCCTTCTCTTTCTCCTCCTATATTCTTATTTTATACTGATAATTTTAATTTTGTATTTGTAAATCAATGTATTTTTTTGTATTTTTATATTTAATGGTAATTTATTATGTACTATTGTATTTCAATGTATTTTATCATGTTGTAAGCCGCCCCGAGGTTTCGGCAAGGGGCGGCATAGAAATGTTATAATAATAATAATAATAATTAAATCTTTTTACTATTATGTGTGAACTAACACATTGCTTCAAGGCACTCAGTCTACTTAACAGAAATTTTAGAGTCAAGGATTTCATATTTGGAAGGGATCCTGAATCCTTTGGACATCACAGGCCTTGGGCGGTAAGGGAGCCCTGAGGGGCATTCAGACTGAGCCCAACCCCGTACCAGTAATGGTAATTTGCCTCTGTATAATGTTGCTTATTTCACAATATCTCTGACAAATATTGTGATTGAAATGTGTAGCAAAATATTCAGGCAAGCTAAACTACTTCTCCATTGCTTTGGGGAGGAAGGTGGCTTCAGCTGACTTTAACATAATTGTGAATATCTACTATTGCACATTTACCATATTTTCATCTGGAATAACAAAGGCCAGCCTCTGATACCCTTCTTGGACCCTGCTGCTCTGTTCAGTAGGTAACTTAGTCCACTATTGGCAAGCACTGAAGGTGATGATTTCCATGCCCCACCTCCCTGCTTTGCTTTATTTCTTCCCCTCTTTGTGGGCAAAACCCTTACGTAGGAAACCGTACAGCAAGGAGTTTTAGTGGGTTCAGTGCCCTGCCCCTGGAGCAATTTTCACATTGGTACCCTGCCACGCGTAGAATTTATTTTAGCATCATAGTGAGAAATTGGGTTCTTTGAAGTAACTGTCACCTATCCATTTATTTGTCAGAATAGATAAAATATCAGTGTGTGTGTGTGTGCGCGCGCGCGCGTGCACATGCTAGAATGTTATTACCTAGTTAGGCTTGGCAGTTGTACTTTGGCTTTGCTGCTGGGTTATTCTAAGATATTCTGAAATAGAGTGGCCACGTGTCCCTTTTTACAGAGGGCAGTTCTGTCTCTTGAAGGCACCCTCTGTCTGAAGTAATGTGCAGCCCAGTCCTACTTTAAAGATAAAGAACCACCAGAGGGAAGAGCAAAAGGTGCCTGGAAGCTGCCCATTCACAGCACAAGACTGAGCAAAGCACCTTTTCCACACAATGGTGAGATGCACCGTGCTTCTATTTAGCCTATGCAAGTTTTATGCGAATCCATAAATCTGCATAAAACTTTTGGCCTCTTCTTAGTGACCTCTCCTAGTGGCCGCTCTATATCAAGCGCTAGTCTGAATGGAACTGTAAGGCAGTTGGAAGAGAAGTGAGCTATCCACTCCTAGAACATAAACAAGTGCTCCAATTCAAAAGCAAGTCAGTTTCAGCTGTCATTACCCCACGGGCTTCTTAGTTGAAAGATTTTAGCTGTGTGATGGAGCATCCCATTATAAGTCTGAGAGGCATATTAAGCTCAAGAGACAGATCTTGATGGACAAGAATTACAATCTTCCTTGATAACCCTTGACTCCTCTTTGTGTTATAGCTTGTGGACCATTACAGATGGAGGTGGTTCCCAAATGATGAAAAATAAGAGAAAACAAAAAAGGCAACACTTGAAAAAATGCATCTCTAGTTATTTATCTTAATGTAGTTTGAGCCCATAATGTTCCCCTTCAGGAGATGTGGTTTGATATTCTCTCTTAACAGATTATATAAGGAAACTGTTGTGTACATTAAACTGATCATTCTTTATCAGTCTCTTGTTATCTCCCATTCATTTTTCCTTGTTGGTTTTTACTTGGATCCTGATTTCTCTTCTGCAAAAAGAAGAGAGAAAACAGGGATTGCCCACTTTCTCCTTCCATAAGGAATCCCTTGCACCCCCTGATCTGCTCCACTGGATTAAGGACGCTTGGAATCTTGTGAGATCTATGCCATTGCCAGGTTCAAAATTTGGCTTTTTTATTTTTTTGTGAAAAAGCCTTGTTCTGAGTTTATTATTATTTATTTAGAGTTTTTGTATGCCATCCCATTTGCATGCTCCTCGGGGCAGCTTACATACAATAAAGAAACACAAGTCAAATAGTGCACATAAAATCCAGATTCACCCTGGCTGCAAATTAAAAACCTGTAGATGATATTAAGAATTGTTAAAATATTGTTTAAATAAAAAGGTCTTAGCCTGGCACTGAAAAACAAATAACAATGGCGCCAGGCGGACCTCTCTGGGGAGCACATTCCATAGGTGGGGTGCCACCGCAGAGAAAGCCCTCCTCCGGGTACTTAGCCTCCTGATGTCTTTCAAAGAGGGTTCCCGGAGGAGGGTCTCGGCTGCTGATCTCAGGGGGCGGGAGGGCAAATATGGAAGAAGGCATTCCTTAAGGTATCCAGGTCCCAAGCCGTTTAGGGCTTTATAGGTGATAACCAGCACCTTGAACTGAGCCTGGACTTTGATGGGGAGCCAGTGAAGCTGGTAGAGGACTGGGGTCATGTGAGAATACAGCCCAGTCCCCGTCAGCAACCTGGCTGCTCTATTTTGCACCATCTGAAGTATCCGGACTGTCTTCAAGGGCAGTCCCACGTAGAGCACGTTACAGAAATCCTATCAGGAAGTAACCAATGCATGTGTCACTGTCGCTAGGCAATCATCCTCCAGGTAGGGACGCAGCTGATGGATTAGCTGAAGCTGAAGGAAGGCGCTCCTTGCCACCGCAGTCACTTGAGCTTCCAAAGTCAGCTCCGGGTCGAGGAGCACTCCCAAGCTGCGGACCCTGTCCTTTAGAGGGAGTGCAACCCCATTCAGGACAAGGTCCAAGTCACCTACCCAGGAGTCCGAACCACCCACCAACAGGACAGTTTTGCCATATCTAAGGCAATCCCCATCTTGGAGCCCTCTAAATCTGCCAGGCTGTAATTCTGGTCATTCTCAACCATTGCAGCTATGGGATTTGCACCCCAACAAATTTGGAGGGCACTAGCTTGGAGCAGGCTGAAATATTTGTAGAATGATAGACTAGTACAGTTGGAAGGTCCAACCCCCTGTTGCAGGACACCCGCTATTGCACAAGTGAAAGTTGTTGTCACTTCTTTCTCAGGGTTTTCCAAGATTTTTAGTATCTTCTCTAGTTATTTGTGTGACTGTAGGCAGAGAAAACATTTTTTAAAATTTCACTCACCTATTTCAAACAAATAATTTCACTGTGGCAAGTCAACTAAGTGAGCGCTTTCCTGAACGTTCATGTAGCTATTTCCACAGTCGGATTTCTAGTGCTACGAATGAAAAGGCAGTTACGCATTTTTGCTGCTTTTCTTAGAAACAGAGAAATAGAGCAAGTCAGAAGGAACCTCCCCAGCCATCTAGTCTGACCCCTGCCTCCAGCTGACTCTGCTCATGTAATCCCCAATTCTTCTTCACTGGATTTTTTTAAGACAAGAAAGGAGATGGAAGAAGTGCTGGGAAAACACAGAAGGGGTAAAAGTCAATGCTATCTGAAGTTCCTCTTAAACTTTCTGTGCATTTTATATTGAAGAGGAGACTCTGAGGGGACCTGTTAGTGACATACAGGTGTGTGAGGGGGTGTCATGCAGAGGTGAGTTGTGGCCTTTCCCCCCCTGTGGTGGAGGGAACGATGCATTCCAGTGGAGCAAAGCTCAGGGAACCAAGGTTCATGGTGGATGCCAGGAAGTACTTCCTGATGGTTAGGACCCCTGGGTTATGGAATGGGTTTCCACAGGAACAGTGAGAGTGTTTAAGGATTGACTGGACACGTGGTAGGCATGTCATGAGAGGAGCTGGCTGGAGCCGGGGATCAGACTAGATGGCCTGAGAGACCCCTTCTGGCTTAAGCTGTTTCTATATTTTATATATGTATTATATTTACAGCTCACTTTTTTCCTTCATGGAACTCAATGTGGCTTATGTAATCCTTCTCCTCCTCCTCTCCATCTTATCCTCACAAGAACCCTGCAAGGTGGGTTAGGCTGATAATCCGTGACTTGCCCAAAGTAACCCAGTGAGCTTTGTAGCCAAGAGGGGACTAGAACTCACATTTCCTGGATTCCAGCCCAGAGCTCCAACCGCTACATTTCATAAGGAAAGCATTAGCTGACAACTCCTGCAAATTAGCCCTAGAATCGATCACTTCAGTAAATGTTTGCCCATGACAAAGTACATAAATAGCAACGCCAGTCTGGGACAAAGTCTGAAAATGCAACATTAGGCCAGTTGTCAGAGGCCCAACATAAATATTGTTCAAAGGCTTGTCCAAACATTCTATCAGGGATAGAATATGAGACGCCTAAAGTGAAAAAGAATCGGACAGCCATTTTGGCTAATGGGCAGGATGGAAGTCTAGTAAATAAATAAAGTAATTAAAGGCTTCTCACTGTGGAGAGCTATTATAGGCGAAATGAAGCTGTGGTTGTATTCCTGGGACCGTGACACACTTTTGAAGGTGGTCAAGAAGGTAAAACAAAAGCAAACAAGTTCAGGCAGTTCCTTGACTGTTCCATAGGTGGCACTATACAGTTAAAAATGTACTGCAGTTGATTTGGCAAAGGCATCCTTGCAGCTCTGTTGAGATTTAATGTGACAAGTAGGAGAAAAACATAGTTACATGGTTATATAATGTAATTCTTAAAGCAAAATAAACACTGGTTTGCTTTTAGGCAGTTGCCAGTTGGGGAGCGATTCATGCTGGTGGGGGGAATTGTCCATAAAATACGAGGGGTCTTCAAAAAGTTTCCACACTTTTATATTTGATAAATATATTTTATATATTTTTGCAGATGACATTAAAAAGTAGGCATGATGCAGGGAAAAATGCAGCACAAAGGAAGGTGACTATGCAGAAAAGTGATGCAATTTGTTTTTGAAATTCTTAATAAATAGAGTTTTAAAAAGTGCAGAAACTTTTGGAAGACCCCTTGTATTTCAAAAAAGTTTTGAACTTCTCCTTTACAGAACCCTATTACTTTGGGAAATAGCCAACAGGCTCTGACTGCGAATGCTGTGGACATCGTCCTGGTCGAAGGGACCTTTGCAACTGCAACTAGTGCTTAGTAGTGCATTACAAATCTACTTACCACTGGCTCCATGTCATTTGCGCTAGTGGATGGACAGCATTGGACACTATCCTTTGTTTTATTAAGAACGATATGTGTGCCTATCCTTTCTTCCAAGAGACTCAGGGCCAAAATGAATGTTCCACTAATAATGCATTGCAGAGCTATGCTTCCTTACCTGAGTCATGGCTTTTAGCCAAGACATAGGTTCACACGTCATGGCAAGCAACCCTGCATGGTTTCCACAGTTCAGTATTTTTGCTTGGATGATTAAGTGGTTTCTACACTAGTGTGGTTCCACCTTCCACACTGAGCCCTCCCATCGTTGGCCTGTATACCATCAGTCACTGCGCCTGCAATTCAGTCCCATGCTGGATGGGTTCTTTCCAGGCACCCTGCAGTAACTGCATACCAGGACAGTGGAAACCACAGTACCGGGTTTGGACAACTGGAAAGTATGGAAAGCATCAAACAGACTGTTGTTCCTTATTGGTATTTCTAAAACCAAACATACCGTTCTGAAGTACTGTGATAGGGTTCAGACTACACAGCAAACCCTTCTGTAAAGAAACTATCATGGCCTGCCATGTCATGCAGACCTACTCAGTATGTTGGTTGGGCTAGGTCCCTGAATGAAAAGTGTGCATGGCCCCAGTTTGCACTGGGGCAATTTGAGAGGAGGAATTTATTGTTTCCATCTTGAAATGCCACAAACCCCACGTCTCCACTGGAATCAGTGCATGGCTCTGCTATGGATGATTTGACAAATGTGCAGTTTGGCCCATGGAGTGGCGTATGTGTGAACCATCCTATTTCATCTCTACCACAGCCTTGTGGCAATTCGGCTGAAAGGTTGTAAACATGTAGCACAAGATAATCTAGGCAGCTTCCTGGATGACTGAAACCAAATTGCCTTAATATACCAAATTGGCTCACCATTGTCCTTCACAAGACCACCAAGCTTAGGTGCATCTGGTCCAACCCTTATTGGCATGGTGGGAACTGGACTTTTGTCGTATTGACAAAAGGGTTATGGTTAGGGTTAATACTGACCTGCATTAGTTTTCTTTATGCCTGATTATTTTCCCTGTGACAATTCATACAGGGACAACATCCTAAATATAATTTCTTTCAGGAAAAATTGCCGTGGCAGTTCTAGCTGATCCCTTGCCCCATTTGGAAAGTTGGCCAAGCATTTCCTGACAAGCGCTATTTATTAAGCTTTTAACCAGCATGGGCAGTTAACTACATAAAAAGTGTAATTCCCCAAAATTATCCCTGTGCAATGAAGTCAGAACTCCTCCTCCTCAGGTACGTGGTAATTTGCCCTTTCAGCAAGCATTCAAAGAAAGAAAGGATGAAAGAAAGGACAAAAAGGAAAGTAAGCGGGAAAGGCAAGATTACGGGCACAGACTGATACCTGGAAAGGCGTTTGAATGTCCCTCAATCTATTTTCCACTTTTCTTGGAACTTAGTTTGTAAAAAATTCTCAACAGAATGAAGACTAACAATAAAAGAAGGGATTAAAACCTCAAATTCTTCCCTGTAGTTAGTGCAGTTCCCTTCATTCAAGGGTGGTAGGAAATGTGCCCGGTGTGTCTACAGCAGGGGAAATTATGAAAAAAGACCGTGATATGCTCTGTGCGGGGTCTTTCTTGAAAATAGTCCAGAAGTCATTGCCTGTGAAGAATGCTGCTCTCTGTGGTTGACAGGAAATTGAGAGGTGAACCTATGACAGCTTTGAAGTCGCTGCACTGGCTGTGGCAGAACCTCTGCACTCCATTCAGTGTGTTAATATGGTAGGAAAATACGTTTAGCAGAAACTCCAAAACTGTAATCACCCACTGCTTCTTTGGCTAGTCCGGACCAAATCACCCAGTCTGCATCTTAAATAGGCATGAGTTAAAATGTCTGTTTTACAGGTACATCTTGTATTTATTTTTACCCCAGACTAGAAGAGGTACAGGGTCATCAATTTGGACCCAGCTCAGAATTGCGTCTACACTGGAGTAAAAATGACATAGCTGCTAAACAGACATTTAAAGGGATGTCTGTTTCAACTAGGGATGCGCAAAGAACATGATGGGGGGACAAGGGTGAAAATCCAGTGGGTTTTCACATTTTAGCCTACCAGATTCTATATTTCCAGCCTGGGCTATGCTGACTTGCTGTGGTGTTGTAGTTGGAGTCTTTCATCTCCAGCTTGCAGTCTTCTTCTCTAAAGGTTCAACATTTTACTTTGTGCATGTTCAGAGGCTCATATGTAACAATAAAGATAATTAAGCAAAGAAATGCTGGAGGAACTGATATTGCTTGGAGGGAGAAACACAGATCATGGCAGACTTGGAATCTGGTCTTACCTAAAAAGCATTGCTCAAAATGTTTAATTTTTCTTTTACACAGAAAGTGCAACAGTGTATTGAAAGCTTTGCAGTGCCTTGCAACATTCAGCCTTCAGTTTGCTGTCCAGCTGTTCATGCCATGTGCTCAATGTTGCAATTATCACATTAAAAACATATTTGCTGGCTTAGCTTTCTTTGGTGTGTTAATGGCGTTTTAAACATGATTGTTGTCAAAGAAAATCCCCCTATATTAGAACCTTAATTTTACTAGAACAGATGGTTTTCTGCGTTAATATCAAGGACCGTGCTAAGAGTTTTATTTCAGATTTTAGGTAATGTATTTGAAGGGGGAGGGGAAGCTTCTGTACTTCCAGTACAGAAGCAGCTCAGTTTCAAAATAGGCTTTCACGTGGTGTGGAACAGGAGTGTCTGATTCTTGCTTCCCAGCTTAAATAACTAGTAGTCAAAAAAGAAACCTTTTCTCAAACACAACACAAACACTCACTTCTTTTTCAAGACCTGCCTCTTGTCAAAATGCCCTCTCTAGCTGTAAGTTCCACCTCCAGAAGTCCTGTCTGGATGACCTACGCAGGGGTAGAAATGACCCCCTGGGATTATTTCCATACTCTCCTAGCTTGGTCTTGTGGGCTCATCTGATCCTTCTACAAACTCATTATGTCACTGTGGACCAGTAGAAAAAAACTTAGAGTCCTAACCTACAATCTTGACAACAAATCTGTATCTCCAGACCCATCCGGCAGGCATTCAGGAGCACATTGGTCACTTCACCACTCCACCAGCCAACTGGGAGACTTTTAGCCTCAGAAACATCCTTTCCCATCAGCCAGTCAGAAGACATGCAGCCAGGTTGGATGGAAGCAGCCATTTCCCTTGTCCAGACTTAGTTTCTGCCCAGAGATCATGGAGACACCAAGCACCCTTGAGTACTGGATCCTAGAATGGCTATAATAGATCAGAATTGAGTAATGCCTACGTGTTTAAAAAAAGAACCAGAAAGGGAGCACTTGCTGCTACTCCTGAGAATGGAAGATGGAAACATCCAATTACAACAGGGAGCATACTGAAGCCAATTTTACAGAGTTCCTGGGAAGCTTGAAGAGGCTGGCTGAGTAAAGGCTTTTCACAGAGCATCCCCAATGAACAGTTTAATAGAACTTTTAAAGGGGGGGGGGTCACATGGGAAAGCTTCACATGGTGCTTACATGAGAAATAGGTGGGGGGGCTCACATGGGAAAGTTTCTGGGTGGGAGCAACAGGGAAGAAAGGGATGGGCCACCCCAAAGGAGCAGTCATTGTGCTTGTGCTATGATTGGAGAAGGGGCTGATTCCATAATTTATGATATGGAAATGTAATTCATTTTGTGGTTCCTGGGTTCCATGTTGAAGTCCTCATGTGGCCCTTGAGGGATGAAAACTTGGACTGCCCTGATCTGGAGCATCTAGATGAACTACCTGGTGTGATGCCCATGGTGTTCCAAGTTCAGAGGCTTCCAGGCATTGATGGTGTGTGGTACAGGATGGTACAGGATGGTGGTACAGGATGGTGACCTTCCCATCCTCCCTTCTGCAGGGAACCAGCTGGCTGGGCATGCGGTGATCAACCCCCATCTGAGGGGTGGAGTGGGCATACAGCAACAGCGGGGTACACAGAACAACCAGTGCCAAGCTTGGGGAACCAGGAGAGAGTTTGGTAAGTTCGTTAGTATTAGTATTTGCTTCGTTTTATCATTTTTAATTGGAGATAGCTTATCTCTGACTGGGGCAAAAGGGTTGTTGTTCCCTTATACATACCTTTTGCAAGGCAGCAAAAGCAAGCTCGCTTTTATTCCTGTACTATTATTTAAGTGTGTTTAAAATATAAACCTGCATATGTCCAGAATACTGCTATTTTTAAGATGGGCTTAGCAAACATTTATTTTCTTTTGGTGCATGTAGAAGCAGCTGTAAAGCATGAAATGGGTGTGGGGAAATTTTGTATGCTTTGCAACAGAAGTAGCTACCTGAAGTGACCCCTGTCCTCAAAGATGGTGAAGCATTCTAACAGCATCCTTCTATGACAGGTTCATACAACATAAATTGGAGGACAAACTCTCTGGCCAGACCTGCTGAGCTGGTTTTGTGCCTGCATGTGTGGCAGCTGGAATGAGAATTCTAACTAATATACAGGAAACAGAACAATGTTGGATGCTGAAGGTGATTCCAGAGAGAAAGAAACAATCTGTTCAAACTGGCTGTCTTTCCAATACATTCCACTGTTTTTTGTTTTTTTTTTACAGTAATGGAAACTTGTTGTTTTTAATACAGCGCAACAGAAATCCACCACCTGACAAACCCCATTTCTAAAGGGTAAGGAAGAGCTTTGAGAAGACAGATAAATCGAAGGGGGGATAAAAATCAATTTTTAGTCCAATCTAAGTTCTGCATGCAATTTCACTATAATCTCAACTAAGAAGGGAAATCATGGGATGTCCTGCAAACCTTCACAATCACGCTTGTTTCTCTGGAGAGTGGGAACTTCTTAATGCAATAGCTTAATTCTTGTCCATGTAAAGTTAGGGCAAAATTCTCAAAGATCCTATTATGAAGTCACAGGGAGAAAAATTAGTGTGACCCGAGACTTAGGGATAAGAAGGCTAAGAAGGGCTGCATTCAGATTTCCAGGAACTTGATTGGTTTATTTACTCATTATATTTCTATCCTAGTTTTCCTCCAGGAACCTCAAGATGACCTACGCATAGAGAGCATGAGAAGAGCCATGCCAGGGGAAAGCAGATGGAAGGTCTGTCCAGTCCGGCATTCTGTGTGAACGCTGTGACCAGCCCGTGTTCCCCAGGAACTGGTGCACATAGGCAAACTGCCTGTGAAATTGGGTAGCATATAGCTATCATGACTGGTGGCTCTGTTGATTTGTCCAACTGGAAGGAACCACCTAAGTTCCTCCTCTTCTTATTTTCAGACAACCCTGTGAGGTAGTTTAGGCGGAGAGGCAGGTCACCAGTGAGCTTCATAGCTGAGTCCCTGGTCCCTCCTCTCCTGCACAGGCACTCTGAGTTGGGGTGGGAGACCTTGGACTACTCAGATTTTGTTGGACTACAAGACCCATCACCCCCAACCATTGGCTTAGGCTGATGGGGATGGAAGTCCAATGGCCTCTGGAAGGTCAGTGGGTCCCATGGCTGCTCCAGTCATGGCACTACATCAGGTAAAGGCCTAGTTCCTTCTTATATCAATGTGTGTGCACAGCACTCTGCAAAGAGGCAGAACTGGCACTAGAAGGAGCCATGGTCACCTGCCCAGCACACATTATTTCTGTGAGGCTCTGTGGCGACATCTTGACCCCAGTGTCCCTTCCTCTTGGCCTCCTGTGTGGGAGGAAGCATGGCTAGGCCAGAAGGGCCTGGAAGAAGCAGTCCCAACACTCACCATCCCTCAACTGTGTAAAGGGGAGGTGGGGAAGGGAGGGCTGGAGAGGTGGAGACACAGAAGAGCTGCTGGCCAAGTTGTGGTCTTCCTGAGATGGACAGCAGAGCAAGAAAATGTCACAGTAGGAAGTGCGTCTGTGCAGTGTGTCACCCACTGAGCCATGCCAGCTTTCAGGATTTTCTGTCTCCTCCTGGTTTTCTGACCCCCACCCTCTTCAACAGTCAGACAGCCTTTGGGGTTCATGGAGTGTCTTCATTGGGCCATCTGGGGGGTTCACCCTCTTTAGGTATTTTTCCCCTTAAATATTTGGTCTTCTAAAAGCTTCCTGTAGTGCCTGAGTGGTGTCATTTTGCCAACAAAAGGACTTGAACTTGGAGAACTAGTTCATTATTAATGTAGAATGTAAGTTTCACACCATCCCTCTTGTCTTCCTGTTTCCTGAAAATCGGGGTCTGAGATGTCATATAGGTCTCCCCCCTCCCCCGCTTTTTTTTTGCCAGTGTGGACAGTGAAAGCTCCAACCATATCCCAAACAATGAAGGGGCAGATGTTCTTCAAACTTTGGTGCCTACAACAATTGTTGGACCAAGACCTCTGAGGATGGAATGTGCTTGTTCCAAGCAGATCAAGACAAGAGACTTGTAACTCCTAGTCCTTTATCATGTTAAAACTAGCCACCTGGGCTGGCTTTGTGATACAAAAGCGGAGTACTGCAGACCAGACATCATTAGCAAAAGACACCAGTGAAGATAAACACTAGTTATTAGGGAAATATCGCTTCTGCTAAGAAGTTGTTTCCAAACTTAATTGCCTCCTGTCCATTTCCCAATCTAATGGAGTTAACTCCATCCTCAGGGTGATTTCCATGTTAGGGGCCGGGAAAGCAGGAACAATGGACACTACTCAGTTGGTCAGTCATTTGATCTGATGCTGGAGTGCAGGACTGACCATGTTACATGCACCCTCCTCCAGCTCTGCTGTTGAACAGTGTTTCCCTCACTGGGAAACCAAACTTGGTCTAGTTTCCACCAGCCTCTTGGCTTATCACTGGATCTGTTGACCCTGGCATTTCAGCTAAGAATCCCAACCCTGCTTCTTCTGATTCAGATTCTGAGGTTATCACCTTGGAATACTGTATTTTGAGAGAAGTGGGACCAGCACCCACAGTGAAGGTGGTGAGAGATCTTGGAGGCAGATCGAGAGAGCACAGCTCCAACATATTGCGATTCTATGTGGTCCAGCTGTGTTGTCAGACATTGGTGCTTTTTTTTGTGTGAGAGCATGCTTTGGGCAGGAACTGTAGCCTCCAATGCTTATGTTGTGACCGCCGGCACAACAGGAAGCTAGCACTTCCTAGACCAACCTGGAATGGAGCTGAAGGTCTTGTTTTGGGAACGGGAGAAGTCAGCACAGGTCCCAGAAGGTTCAGTTCTGGAAGCAAGTGGTTTGGCTTCTTTCCATTGCTTTAGGAAGCACTAGCTTCCTATGGCACCACTGGGGCATCCGCTGGGGCACAGGAAACATTGAACACTGCCCTTTGTATTTTGTTTTATTATGTTGTCCTGTTAGGTGTCCACTTGATTATACACTATGCCAGATTTTATGGAATAGTATGGCTTTGCTCTCTTTTCCCGTATGTTATTATCTTGCTATTACGATGCTTTAACTGCACAGCACCTAGAGGATGTGATTTTTAGACATTTGATAAGTGCCAGAACTGATGTCAATAAGAAAGTATGGCTATTCTGGGCAGAAAAATACAGGCAGTGTTTAGGTTTGTATACCAGCTTGTTCTCCAGATCAGGGGTAGCAAATGCCATTGTCATTTGTCCTCAATAGTTCTACACAATCCTAGGTAATTATTTTTCAATTTAGATGGCACCTTTTTCCCCCCACCCGCAATGCATGCAAGCCTCTGAACTCAGAAGATCATGAGCATCTGATGCTCCAAACAAAATGCAGCAGCAGCAATTGCATCCTGGATTCTATCCTTTGGTCATTTTTGCTGTCTAAAGCACTAGGGCTGGGGCTGCAACGGGAATCTCCAAAAAACCTCATCCCAGGCTCCTCCTCTCCATCATCCCAGCACACCTTTTTCCTCTCCCCTGAGGTGGATTTGCAACCTCCCAGGTGTCCTCTGGAGTGGCTTTGTGAGCTAGAAAGGAGAATGTAAATGGGGCAGAGAGATGGGGCAGGGCCTGGGTGTCCAGAGTCCCAGCTCTGAGATCACCCACTCTTCAGCTGGGACTTAGGATCATCCTGCCCTCCCCCAGACAATGCTGGGAAAGCAGAGCATTGTGCCCTTACTGTACTTTTAAATCACCCAGACCAAAGTTTCTCTGGCTGTGTAAATTACCTGCTTTTCCAGTTTGAGAACAGCCAACCAGGACAGCTAACTTTCAAAAAAGGCCCACTTCTCAGCATATCTCACATGTATTGCAAATGTTGATCCTGACATGATGATAGCAGCAGTTTCCTCTCCTGCTGGTAGCACAAAACGACTGCGACAACCTTTTTAATATGCACCAAAACAGGCTAATAGAACACTTGCTACATTAACTGCTGGCCACGAATAGCCTGTTTTAAGAAAAGCAAGTCTTCCATTGCCCTCTGAAGCCTACCAGTTGTGTGAGTTCGGCAGACCAAGAGGCAAAAGGCAATTCCACAGTATGGGAACAGTCCCAGCCGAACACTGATTATGCAAAGTTGTATCCTTTTCTGTCTTTCAGGTAGGTGGTCACCTTAGACCCTTTTAGCTGGGCGTGCACATTGTTTCAGTTGTGAAACATGTATTTTTTTCTTTCACCCATTTTTCTTTGCCCCTTTATGTTTTACACAGCTTTCTGTATTCCTGATTTGTTAGAGAAACAACACAAAACAATAACCTGCAAGCCAGCCCTAAAAAAAAGACTAATATATTAAGTACATGCAATTTCAAATTTAAACCATGGCATCATTGTAACTAAAAGTATAAAATGGAGATCGCATCTGCTGCCATGAAGCTAAACACATACTTGGGATTAAGCACCATTTCATTGTAAAAAAGAATAATGCATTTTTAAACTAAAAAAATAATGGCAAGATCCTCTGTAACCATGGAAATGCCCAGCCAGCCACTCCCTGCCTATAAAATGTTTTGAAAGGAAGAAGGAAGGATGCTATGAAAAAGCAGTTCTAGTGGGGCCGATCTGGCTCATGCTAACCTGCAAAAGACCCTTTGCTTGTTCATGTCGTGTGGGGGGAGCAGGGGATGCCAGATCAAAGGCAAGCCCTGTTTGCCAATGTTTGGAGCTTATTTAGGCCCTGAAACAGTGTGTACAATCTGGATCACTGCAGCTAAAACAAAGATACTGGAGAACTGGAAAAGTGCTGAACAAGGTAACTAAACTGATCAAGGGCTGGAGCAAGTCTGCTATGAAGAAAGGCCGGAAAAAGGCTGAGTAAGGGGAGACGTGATGGAGAGTTTCAAAATTATGCACAGTGTGGCGAAAGAGGGTAGGGAGATTTTTCCCCCTTCTCTCTCGTAATAGTAGAACCCAGTGGGGTAATTATTTGGTTGTTTGGTTGGAGATTCAGGACTGATCAAAGGGAGCCCTTCTTCACACAATCCAAAGGTGGAATTCACTTCCATAAAGTGTAGTGATGGCCACCCTTTTAGACAACTCGAAAAGGAGACTGAACAAATTCATGGAGAAGATTAGTCGTTACCTGCCCTGATGGCTCTATGCTACCTCCAGCATCAGGGTCGTATGCCTATGTACACCAGTTGCTGGGGAACATGGGTGGCCACATGCTGTTGCAGAAACATCCTGCTTGAGCGTTTCCCACAGGCAGGCAGCTGGCCATTTCGTGGGCAGAATACTGGACTGGATGGGCCTTGGGTGGTTCTAGCCTTGCTCTTCTTACTTCTTATGATGTTGGTCCTGAGATCTGGCTCCATTGTGCCACTTTGGTCCACAACTAAAGCTAGTCCTTGTAGAAACCTGCTCTTACACACTCCACAGAATGCACTCTACAAGAAAAGTGTCTCCTTTACAAGAAAAATAAGGCATGTCCATGCTGTTGGTTAGACGTTTGTGACATACTCTTCAAAACGGCTCATGGGTCAGAAGGTTTTTTGTTCCTGCCAACAGGTTAGGCGGGCAGCTGGAAGTTTTGTATAATGATTGAATCAAGGTTTTTCCTAACTTAATACAGCATGGGGAAATAGGACACTAATGCCAAAATGGAAACTAATGGCAGCTTGTGAATGGATGATGCTGCCTTGACGTGGCACAAGACTGATGGCAATGTTGATCCATGTCAGTAGAGGCCATATTGATTCATACCATCAATCAAAGTGACAAATACAATATCTGTGATGAATCCATCATTTAGGTAAACGTTTGCTGCTGCTTCCTGCAATTTTATTTCTTAGGAAAGATGGCCATCACTAACATTTTCTATGCACTGGGGATAGAATGCCTCCCCGCTCAAATACGTACTAGCCTAATGAATGAATTAAAAAGGAGGGGCAGGGGGTGTGCCTCACCTTTTTGTGAGAGGCGCCTTAGTTGCTGTTTTGAGAAGACCAAGCAGGACATGATTTGACTGAAATTGAGGAGATTTTGTGGTCCTGATGCCCTGGAAATCTGAGTGGACATATGAATGAGGAAGCTAATCCACAAGCTAGTAATGTCTCTGTTAAACAAGAATAAGAACCAATCCAAAATTCAAGCAATTGGACAAGCCAGAACATTTACAGGCTGGTGTGCTCTGCTGCTCCATTGACCAACCATATGCTGCATTCTTCCAGACCCCCAGATGTCTCAACCATCGTAGATACTTTGCTGCTTAAGTAAATAGTATATTAGAAACTGTAAGGATCTGTGCAATACAACCAATATTTACCTCCTCATCTCAGTTTATGGTAGAGATCCAAGCCACTCCTGGGACCTTGAGATGCTCAGGCAGTGGTGGCGAGTCGATGGCATGCATGCCACAGCAGAAATGCAGAACCCCCCCGTTGGCATGTGAGCCAAGTCGCTGCAGCATCACCCCAGCAGCCAAGCATCAGATAACAGTGTACAAAGGGGTCATGCACATGCTAAGAAAGGAGAAGAGGTGGCAGGCAATGACATCACAAGCTGCGACTCATTAGCAGAGCCTCGTTGAGCTTTCGCATGGCTGCTCAGTGCAATGCTGAGATATATATATATTCATGGATTGGGTGTGAGTTGTATTTTCTAAAGTAAAAATCTCAGTTTTCAGTAGTTTTGGTACTTTGTGATAATTAAGTGGGATTTGGGTTGTAGTTTGGGAGGTTTGTCTCTAAAAGGGTTCACCATCACTGGGTTAGGGTTAGAAAAAAGAGGTGCCCTGCCATGGTTTTGATGGCTGTAATCTGTTCAGAATGGGCAGAAACGTTGAGCTGTGCAGAAAAAGCTACTCAAGGAAGGCTTTTTCAAAATTGTCCTATTTTCCATGGAACAATACCCCCATATTAAGGTTAGGGGTGTGCACCATGGTAGGGTTAGGGTTAGAAAAACAAGGTGTCCTGGCATGGTTTTGATGGTTGGAATGTGTTCAGAATGGGCAGAAACGCTGAGCTGTGCGGAAAAAGCTACTAATATAGGCTTTTTCCAAATTGTCCAATTTGCCATGGAACAATACCCCTATATTAGGTTGAATTTTTTTTTTTTAGGTTGAAATTTTTTATTTAAACAAAAACATACTACAAAAGTTATAAAAGGTACAAAAGTTACAAAAATAGAAAAGTATACCATCCAATATGTACAAGGTATCCAAATGCCAAATGTACACACATTTACAGGATTCCCAAGCTTTTCAAATCAAATGTACAAAAAGAACGTTCTACAGGCTTCTCCTTGATAGGTTCATGCCATGCGTCTCACCAAAATTTTTCATGTATGAGCGGTATACATACATTATGTGATCGGGGCATTAGCCCCACTCAACCACGGCCACAATTTCCTCCACCGACTGGGCGGCATCCTCCCTTTTTCCTCGCGGCTCAACCAAAAAATCTTCTCTTGGACAAATTTGACCGAGCCGGCCACGTCAGCCACCTTTTGCGTCTTTATCTCTCTGTGGCATTGGAGCGACAGCGCCAACAGAACGTACAGACTAATCAGCCTAATCGTGGACCATGGTACAGTCCAGTACGTCTTGGGAGCCGTGGTCTCTCTCCACCACCGCTTCCTGGGCACCCTCCTGCTGGGTCCCTTCAATGGAGGAGCGGGTTCTGTGACAGACACGACCGATTCCCAGTCCTGTGAGCCCAGGTCTGGCCAGTCCAGCGCTTCAGACACCGCCTTCCGCGTGGCACGTGCCTGGGGGCAATCGCTGACAAAGTGCCTCACCGTCTCCTTTTGCGCCGTTCTGCTCGCGACAGCCCCGCTCTTACACTGCAGTCTGGGGCAGGCCTGCGCCCACTCGGGAAGCCAGGGTCTGGTCCCTTGCAGGTCATACACCTGATGATACAACCTCCACCTGATGTCCCACAGCCGGAACGGAACACTCCTGTCGTGAAAATATTCTATCGGGTAAGTTTGTTCCCTCAAGTATCGAGAGAGGCTCTCCCTCCTCGCATTCTTGACGACCTGTGGTCTGAAATAGGCCACCTCTAGCAGCTCTCTATACACCGCTCGTTTGATACTCCGCAGGTCCCCCCCGGCTAGTACCAAACCATTCTGCATGGACTTTATGCTGTTTGATGAAGGTGTAGAGTTCCCTCAGATATTCGGGCCCCGTGCACCGCATCGTGGCCGAGACGGCAAAGTCGAGGCAGTGCTCCCCCCACCAGGTTTCCGCCCACGGTTTACCCACCCAGTGCTGCCCAAACAGGACCACCCACATGTGAGGTCGGTCCCCCCCTCCTCCCATTGAGCGTATTTTCCGAAGTTGTAACTCAGGAAGGTGGTGAACATCCTCAGATGGAGAGCCGGGAGGTCCAAACCCGCCTTGTCTATCTGTCTATAGGCCACCGCCCTCGCCGGAGGGAAGGTGGCCATTCCCCAGAGGAATTTGAAGAGCTCCTTCTCCAGTTCCTTCATCACGGCTCCCGGAGTGGGGTAGACCACCGCTATGTTATGCACTACCGGGAACAAGTACATGAGTACGTAAACCGCCTTTTGATACACGGTCAGTTGCCACTTCCTCCACATCCCTATTTTCTCGTTAAACTTTTGAAGCCAAGTGAAACAGTTCCTCTTCCACCCTTCCTCGGCTATGGAATAGTAAATCCCCAGAATCTTCACCTACTCTACATTCTGCTCATCCCCGCCCTCCAATGGAATTCTACTCCTATGTTAGAGTTAAGGGTGTACACCAGGGTAGGGTCAGGGTTAGAAAAACGACGTGTCCTGGCATGGTTTTGATGGCTGGAATGTGTTCAGAATGGGCAGAAACGTTGAGCTGTGCAGAAAAAGCTACTCAAGGAAGGCTTTTTCAAAATTGTCCAATTTGCCATGGAACAATACCCTTATATTAGGGTTAGGGGTGTGCAGCGTGGTAGGGTTAGGGTTAGAAAAACGAGGTGTCCTGGCATGGTTTTGATGGTTGGAATGTGTTCAGAATGGGCAGAAACGTTGAGCTGTGCAGAAAAAGCTACTCAAGGAAGGCTTTTTCAAAATTGTCCTGTTTGTGACGGAACTGTACTCCTATGTTAGGGTTAGGGGTGTGCACCAGGGTAGGGTTAGGCCCTTGGTGGCGAACCTATGGCACGCATTCCGCAATTAGCAAGCATCGCCCTCTCATTTTGCATGTGAGCCAAGTCCCCCCCGCATCGGTTCAACAGTCAAGCATTGGATAGCAGCGCCCCTGGGAGGCATGCGCATTCTTGCAAAGCTGTAGCTGTGCCAGGCGATGATGTCACGAGCTGCGACTCAATAGCCGTTCCTTTACCGAGCTTTCAGATGTCTGGTCGGTGTGCTTCCAAGGTGATAGAGGGCCCAGGCAAATATGTATAATATTTGCTTAGACTGGCTATGAGGCTTTTTTTCTATAGTCAAACCTCAGTTTGCAGGTTTTATTGTAGCGTTGCAGTTTGTTAGAAATAATTGGGTTTTGGGTTGCAGTTTGGGCACTCGGTCTCTAAAGGTTCGCCATCGGTGTGGTCGGGC
Source organism: Varanus komodoensis (assembly GCF_004798865.1). NCBI lineage: Eukaryota > Metazoa > Chordata > Lepidosauria > Squamata > Varanidae > Varanus > Varanus komodoensis. The sequence continues at coordinate 14,178,501 of NW_025335568.1, forward strand.
AACATGCCTGCTGTCTGGAAAAGCTAAGCTCCACACTGCAGAATCAAAGGGCTGTCAAATGGCTTAATCTTGGTTGTGCAAAGCATTCTGCCCCCAAATGAACGAATAAATAAATAAATAAATAAATAACTGTCGTTTGGCATGTCCAACGGGTGAAACTAGGAAAACTTGACTGTTTGGTGCTCTTTAGATACTCCAGATGCCACCTCCGTCCCTCCTTCCCTCCCTCCTTCCCTCCCTCCCTCCCTCTCTCTCTCTCTCTCGCTCTCTGTGTCTCTTAATTGGATGGGGCAGTGGGGGACGCATCAGTGGCTTTGTTGGCCATGTCCATCCTGCTGGCCAAGTGGTGATCATCTTTGCGGCAATGTTCCCTTAAGGAACATTTCTTTTGACTTCTAATCCTTTTCATATATAGGGTTTGGCCTTTGGAGCATTATTATCCTGCCCCTGCCCCACCCCTATACCTTAACCTTGCCAATGCCACCTGAAAACCAAATTGGGCCTTGGGTAAGCAAAGGAATATAGTTATCCTGCATCAAGCCATCGGTCCATCCAGCTCAGAAATGTCTATACCACCTGCTCCCAGCCTTGTGCCTCCACTTGAGGAATCCTCTTCGGAGAAGAGATAGGGCCTCCAGCACCCAGCTGGATGACTCAGAGGCTTCCAGAAGATGTGCTCTTCAAGACGAAGGCCTTCCTCAGAAGGAGTCCTCTATTCATTAGAAGACTTCCTTTGGAAATGGGTATTCCTTCTTCCAGTGGTTGTTTGGTTTCATTCTTCATTCCTGAGAACTCACCACACATAGTGGCTGCTGTCTCAGCAGCATAGTCTCACTCCTGTGTGTGTGGACCCATGACTTTCTTCCTAGAGGGCTCAGGAACCTCCTGATTTCTAGGCATATGCTGCTGCTTGATGCTGTTTGTTTCTAGGAGCTCTCTCTCCTCCTCTGAGAATTCATCTAGTGGGGACATGATGCTCCAGAGGTTTTGGACTACCAGTTCCCATCGGCTCCAGTCAGCATGGTCAATCACCAGGAATGCTGGGAGTTGTGGTCCAAAACTTCTGGAGGACACCAGGTTGGGGAAGGCTAGTCTACACAGTGTTGTTGGGCAAAAGCTATCCAGGGTTTCAAACAGGTCTTTCCCAGACCTCTTTGGGATCACCATTGGTTGAGTCTGGAATCATCTGTATACATGAGTGGCGGCTTCTCCTCATGAAAGGAGAGTCTGCAGGCATCTGTCTACCCCATATGACCAGTGTGAGCCTCGAACTCACAGTCCTAGCATCTTTAGTGCTATATTCTGACCACTTAAGCAGGCCAGATTTTGGACTACTAGGTTCTGGGGTTTTGTTTATTTATCTATGATTAGGCTTGTATACTGCACTTATAGTCCCACAGGTTTTGGGTTCTTTCAACTAGTGTCAGCCGCAAGGACAAGATCAATGTGCCACTCAGCTCCTCTGTGGCTTTGAGATAATGGGAAAATATATAGAGAGGATTATTTTAGTATTTGGCCACCAGCAGGTGCATGTGCTACAGTGCTACAAGCAACCCAATCTGCGAAAGCCAATGAATTTCATTAGTATGACCTTGAGGGTATGAAATAAATTCCACAGCTTTCTCCTGGAAGGTCCTTGGGATTTAATTATACTCGTTCAGCTCTGCTGGCCAGAGGAGACTTTCCATTTCCAGCTATGTCCATTGTTTGCATATGATACACATGATTATCTTGTGACGTAAAGGAAAGAGAAAGTAAATATCTCCATTGGCTTTAAATAATTGTTGTGAATGAAAGTGCAGGAATGAGACAGACTCATAATGTAGCAATGCAATCATATTAGAGGATCAGTTTAGGGTATTGTAGATTGTAAGGGACAGCAAAATGGCTTGTGAGCTAAATGTGATCACTACATTTTGCTCATTTTTTGACTCTTGCACTGGAGTTGGCAACCCCTTAAGGGCACAGTGTGTGTGCGTGTGTGTGTAAATGGTAAGAGAGAAAGAGGATTGGTTGGGAGAAGGAGATCAGGTCCTGCCCACTGTTGCCACCAGCAACATATGGCCAAGCCCACATGACTGCCACTTGTGGCCCTTGGAGGAAAAAAAATGACCCCAGTCCTACCTGTGTGAAAAGGAGACTGTTGCATGATTCAATTGACCTAGAGCAACCAAGGTGGAGAGTCCATTTCTACAGTAAACACAGAGCCCCAGGAGATCTGGTACCAGCAGCAGAACCCTTCATGGATCTGTTAAAATATCACTTCCTTGGATAAGAATTTGGAGCATCTGCTGGTGTAAAATGAGGCTTCTTGGCAGTTGCTTGGTGACAGTGCCTGAAGCCAGTGTTTCAGAGGCTGAACTGGGTTTGCTGCTTGCTTCAGGGTGGAATTTGGATCATCTGACACACTTGACAGGTTGTCATATGCTGCTCTGGAACACAATTGCTTTGGACGTCCCATCTCCCATTAGCCTAGTTCATGGGAGTTGATAGATGATGGCGGGACCTACTCCATAGAGCGTCAGTGATCTCTGGAGCATCTCGGTTGCGCTCTGTCAGAAAGCTGATTTGCTGGCTTTCAGGACCCACAAAGGGTGACTTTTCTTGGGGGGAGGGTGCTCTCTATTATTATTATTATTATTATTATTATTATTATTATTATTATTAGAGAAAGATTTGCATTCATGCTACTGCAACATGTGACTGAAACCTGGGAGACTCAACAAGGTAGCATGAGAATGCCCAGTGCTTCTTGGAGTCACCCCTGAGCAGTGCTGATACCAGATGTTGACAAGGTTGGGCTTTTGCCAGGGCTCCAAGACTGCCCTTTTCGTTTTTCACGAACCACCCCAAAAGATCAGATGAAGCGCAAATGGGGTCCCAGTTTTGCATGTGTTCCATTGAGAGAGCAATACCCAAACCTCCTCCAAATCCTGGAGATAGCAGTGGTCCTGAGGACCAGTCACTATAGTTTCCTAAAGTTGCTGTGCTAGTGGACTGAAAGTGATGGGAAGGAAGATGGATATTGTAACTGATAGGTAGAAGCTTATTATTAGCTCACCCAATTGCAAGGCTGTCAACTGTGTCGTCTGTTAGGATCTGAATTAAGGGCAATACAGAGCAGTTATAACAACAAAAGGGGGTTTATTGTATTCCCAAAATATCTGATAGTTTTGCACAGTACTTAGTGCCTACTGCTTAGAATCCATTAAAAATCCTTTGGAGTGAGTACGGCCAGAGGAGAGTTAGGAATATATGACTTTCCTAAGTAAGGCCAGGGAAGACAGGTAAGGCACCTTATTTCCAAGGTAAGATTCACTGGATGTGGGAGAAAGTAGGTATAGCCACCCTAGCCAAATGCAGCTCACCAATCAGATGTCTCCTTGTCCCCCTGTTGGTCTTTTCCAGTCCCAGGGGGGCTGCAAAAGGTGGAGGTTTAATATACTCCCTGGTGGGTACCCCCATGCAGGATTGGTGATTCTTTTCACGCAGGCATAATCTGCATCAAGGGATGGAACTCCATATCCCTAGAAGGCCCTGAGTCCTGATTCATTCTCTGTACCAATGCTACCGGCCGAACTTGTAATGGCTAATGTCAAGTTAAAAGTTTCCCAGAAGAAGCAACCTATTTTGTTTAAAACAAAGCTTTCGCTTTAGTCATTTCACCCTGCAGGATGTAACCCTTGGTCCAAGAGCAAGGGCCATGGAACCCTGCACAATAATAACAGAAAATAAAACTGGACAAAAATTAAGCAGAGGTCATCTGGTGGTAAAGATGGAATTTCCCTTTGTTTTCAATTGAAGGAAGGAAAGGGAAGGTGGACATGGAGAACTGCAAAACGTGTCTTTGGCCCCCAGGAGAAGCCACAGGTAGGTGTGTGTGTGTTTGTGTGTGTTTCTTTTGGATAACTGTTTAAGTCAAGCAACTGATGAGGTATGATAATGAGCAGGGCTAGATGAATTTGTTAAGTCCAATTCTCCCCAGTTTCTCAATTTCCCTCCAATCTCAATTTGGACAGAAGAGAGTTCTATACTTTCCAGCTGTCCCCATCACTTGCACCCTATGTTTGTTTTATTCTGTTTCCACATCACTTTGCATTTTTTTCTGTACACATCTGAATGAAAATTCTAACTTTCTTTGCATGATTTTCTCCTAGCATACACATTTTTATCCTCCGTTTTTTCAAATGCTCACATTTTTCCTCAAGTGATTTGGCATGTGTTGTTTGGGCGGTCATTCTCCTTTTGCGAACTCTTTTCCTGAATCCTGGGATGGGCAGGGTGGCCTTGATGGGCCCCAGGTGCCCACGGATACCCTCACTGGCACATGCAGAGGTGTCCTGACCAATGGGTCCTACCATTCCTCCCTTATTTATTTATATAATAGCAAACTACTTACCTGGAGCTAGGTGAAGGCTGCCCTTTTCTTTTCCTGTAAATTCCTCTGGACCACACACACCTTTGCAGCCCCCCCCCCTCCCCCCCGTCTGAAGCTTTTAAGAGGCAATCTCATCCATATTTAGATAGAAAACTCCTTTTTTTCCCTTGGTAGGGATGTGAAGATCAGATGAATCTTGAACTTGCCAAACTTCTCTCTATAGTTTTGCTCCATCCAGGAAGTGTTTGGGGAGAGTCTGGGTAGCAGAGTGGAGGAAATCCATTGGATTCTTAACCCCAAACCAGATGCCTCAGACATCTCTATTTTTGGGGGGGGGGGGGGCTTTGTTTCCAAACCCTCTAGCTATTCTATTATATAAGCACAAGGTGGTGCTGTTGTATAAGAGAATTGTGAAACTGCAGGAGTTTCTCATTGCGCAATTTCTAAATAATACCTGACTTCCCGCAGTCTAAAAAAAAAAAAAAGCTGTGGGAATGGTTGGAAAGTATGAGAGCGACTCTGGTGGATTAGAGCATCATTCAAAGCACCACAAACTACCAAATGTGACATTGTGAGCACATTATAAAGGTCTGGTGTAAAAAGGCTATTAGTCTGTAAATCATCCATTCTGTAGTGATTACCAGGAGAGATTGCTAATTTTTTCCCAGGCTCAAAAGGGTTTCCTTCCCCTAACCTAACGTATGTATCATGTGCCCATATTTCAGTAATAGAAGCATTTATGTTTGCAAACTACATTTCTAAATTTGGAAATGAATATTGAAGTAGAACTACATTCTAGTTTGTGTGCAGGCTTGAGAAGTCTGAATTTTTAAATTTCACATTGAAAGACAAACCTAAGAAAAGAGACTCGAAGGCTGCAGTCCTATGTATGATTAGGTAGAAAATCCTACAATTCCCAGCTTCCCCTGGTGAGGACTTTTGTCTTTCTAAACATGTATAGAACTATGACCTAATTCCAGAGTTCTCTAAGCTAAAAGACTGAAAGGGAACCATCCCAACATTCTGGCCACAGAATGGGCTTATTCCATCCTCCCTCCAGTCCTGCTCCTCCCAGTTGTCATTCTTATTAAACTCCTTCTAGATTTCAGAGAGAAGTCTGGTTTTACACTGAGGTTCTTGAAGTGTATGCAAGCTACACATGCCATGTGGTCTCCTAAATCCTCCCTGCGTTGGAATGGTTTGATGCTATGTCAAGAAATTGTCAGGTTTCCCCACTTCCCCAGAGCAAGGAACAGAGTTTGAACAAGGCATTTCCCTCCATTCCTCCTTCCTAATCAACAGCTGCAACAGCTGATTTCCTATTGCGCCTCCACATTTGCAGAGAAGCAGAGTTACACTTCTATTACTTCAAGGAGAAGCAAGAAGGAAAAAAAAGAAAAAATTCCTGCACTCTGCCATACTAAATTCTATGATGCATACATAGAAACATAGAAACAAAGCGAGACAGAAGGGGTTTCCCAGGCCATCTAGTCTGACCCCCAGCTCCAGCCAGCTCCACTCAAGATATGCCTATAGAAACAGAGAAACAGAGTGAGTCAGAAGGAAAGTATTGCTTCTTACTTTGCATAAATGTGTTCAGTATTGATAGACAAAGCAAGGAGCTCTGCAGGGCATCACAACTCTACATGTAAGAATTGAAAATCTTACTCAGTTGTTTCTTTGGCTTCTGAGATTTCAGAACCAATTTATTGTCTATGCAGTTTCAAATTTATCTTCAGAAGCATGAAGACTAGAGACTTATATTTTTGGAGAAAAAGTTGGGATTCAGAGGAACTTTTATTCAAATCCTTGGTTCTGAAGTCTTGTGGAACTGAGACAAACATGGAAATCTTTGATGTTATTCCCCCAGCCTAGCTCCTTGCCCCACCTCATTCATAAGAAAGCTGGGGGATTCCAGCCAGTGAGAAAAGTGTTAAAGTGCCTTAACCCCACTTTCAAGTGAGCAGGGCTGGAAGTCTTTGCCTTCAAGGCATGGCATGTTGCTGCTGTGAAAGCAGAGAAAGGCATCATCTGGTCCAGGCTCATTGGTAGGACGAGCGTGTTTTCTACCTCTTGCTTGCTGGCATGTACTCATGAAATAAGTCAGCCTGTCAAAACAATCTCAGCCTTCCACTTTCCAGGAGAGAGAGAGGAATTCATAAGCAGTTACTCAGACCATGCTGTGGCTCCGTTCATCCATTTACTGGGCTGAGGCTCCTCTTTATGTGGTACAGAGGGCATGCATTTCTCTGCAGGCAAAGCCATCCAATGGCACAGGGTGTCGTGTGCGACACCGCTGGTACCAGTTGCACCACCAAGAGGAAAACAAGTCCAGTCTACTCACTTCCCAGGCACTCTCAGTCCCTTGGAAATGATTGGTCAAGGATCCCACTGGGCTCCTTTGTGTCTTAGCAGCCCACCTGTGTCCAGGTAGGTTGCAGGCTGCACTCAACATGCTCCATGCAACCTGGGCGCTATCACAGCTACCCCAAATGGGGTGTGCCACTTGTGAGCCTCTCCCCTTCAACCTCCAAAGTGCACAATCTGTGTTATGATGAAAGCAGGGCAGGAATGTGCGAGGAAACTGGGGGTGGGAATCCATCAGATTCCCTGGGCTCAGTTCCCTGAACTCTGCTCTACTTTGCAGTGGCCTTGACTCCAAGGTCCTGGTGAGCGCATTCTTGCAGGAATCAAGCCCTGTGCAACACACAAACAACGTCCCTTTCTGACCACCTGCAGCAGCCGTTCGCACTGCCGTACCTGATGCAGAAGGAGGTGGCTGGTTGCACAGCCTCCTTTCCACAAGTGTTTGCAGATTTCCTCTCACTTCTGCTCACTTTGCAAGAGCAGGATGAGAGGATGTCTGCAGAGTTAGAGGGACAGATTCCATTAAGGTTTATCCTAGTCCTCACACAGGGTAACAGACTTGTTAAGGATTCAGGAAAAGTGCAGAATGGGGAGAAGGTTGGTCAGATTCTGAACACACACCAGGTAGTGATTTAAAGAGGCAAAGGAGTTTCAACACGTGAACAGTTGGTGGCCATGAACAAACCAAGGAGAAAAGACAGTGTACAGCCCTGTGCTAACTTGCCTACCTGATTCCTTGAAGACCCACTATGTTCAAGGCAAAGTTTTCCTGGTGCCAGCATTAGGTCTTTCCCCATTTTGTTAGGGGGAAATGGCATCTGGGTGCCCATAAAGGAGAAAGCTTGGGCAATCTCCTGGGCCTGGCTTAAACTCTCTTACTTCCAGAGAGACTTGCTCCTGGCACCTGTGCAGGAAGAGAAAAAACCCTCATTCCTTTCTCAGTGGTGCATATCTCCTCTGGTTCCTCTCTTTTTGCCTGGGTGGAGAGTTTAGAGGAATCTCTTGTCCTTTGTCTGCTGACTGTCCAGCTTAGAGAAGGATTGTAGGAGCTTCTTATTATTCAGGCACTTGGCCAATTTGCTACTGGGATAGATTGACTATTTGCTAGTGCGAGGCCTTCAGGTGCCTCAGCCAGGTCATCTGCATTGCAATGGCAACTTCAGGTGGCCTTTTGCTTCAGCTGAGACTTGCAGCTGCTGGTAGAAAGGAGGTTTCTGTCTCCTGGGCCCAGGTAAGACAGAGGCAGCACAGTCTGGCCAATTGGGCTCCTCCAGGCCACCCAAACCCTGCTCATTGACACCGCGGGGGGCTTCTGAGTTTCAGTCCAGCTTTCTCACCAGTACACTACCCCGCCTGTCAAGATAGTGCTGGTGTTGTTGCATAGCACACTCAGCCACAAAGATGCCTGTGAAGAAACAGGCTGCAAGGGCAAAGAGGAGCAGCAAGTCCAGGGTCCCTGTCAGTGGGCCCCTGCTGGTGTGTAGGCCAAGGCAGGGGGCTGACCATGCCTGCCCGTGATGCCAGAGCTGCTGGGACTGGCCCTGTGTGGGTGTGTACGGGGGAAAGAGAGAGGCTTCCACCTTCTGATCATGAGTCATAAACATTTGGCAGGTATCCTGTTCATTCTTCTGGAATGCAGCAAATCATTTGATATTCTGTATGGAACCTCTCATTGTTCTTAAAGCAATTTCTGCTCGGAAAAAGGCTTACTAGCTGCATGGCTTGGTTGCTGCACTGCATATCAAACCAAGAGAGAATATTTTTTTTCAGAAATTAACTCTCTTCCAAAACAAGACTACCTGTGAATGGTTGGAAATGTGTCTCCAGCAGTCAAATTCAGTTATTTATTTTGCAACCTGAATTTTGGGCAGGCCTGGCCATGCTGCATCTCATGAGCTTCCCTTCAATGGAATGGAAGTCATGGATAACAGTTTGGCCTTTCATCATCTGCAGCAGACAAAAATCAATAGGTGCTACAGCTGGGAAGAAGGTGATGAAATGTGCTGTCAGTGGAATCAGCATCAGCAGCTGTCTGTGAGGAAGAATGCAAACTGTATGCAAAGATATACTGCAATAGTCATTCTGCTGTTTTGTAGTATTTGCTGGTGATCGCATATACAGGTAGTCCCCTGGTTATGAACTCTGGGCTACAAATAAGCTGTACTTATGAGTGCTCAGACAGCCATAAACCCTATACGAATATCTCTAGAGAAAGCCATGAATATCTCTAGGGAACTACACAATCTGTTTGGCAATGTGTCATCAGTGGCTGTATAGTTCCCTAGAGATAGTCACAGTGATTTTTTTAGAGATATTCACGGCTTTTTGTAGGAGATAGTCACAGCTGTCTCTAGGGAACTATGTGATGTGGTTGGTGACATGTCTGTCAGTGGCTGTGTAGTTCCCTAGAGATACAGTATTCACGGCTTTTCATTCCATGACATTGACTTGAGAGTACCCAAGTCAGAGTGTTTTGGGGTGTGTGTTTGGGATATAGTTCCCCTTTGCTTGCTGAGCTCAAACTACACAGGTTATTCCACCGAATACCTCATACAGATTATTTGATATGTTAATACTATGGTACATTATTGGATATACTGGGAAAATATCTGAGAAGTGACAACTCTATCAGTTTTACAATAAATAATTTTCTCTACTTTTCTGACTGCACTGGCTATGTCTGATCCTTTAATGTTTTGTTGCAATGTGTGGTCACCATACAACACTTTGTTATATTATCTTGCAAGTCACAATGAAACAATGACAAAAACAATACTTATCAATAATATAACTATTAAAATGAGGTAACACCACGTGTACAATAAGCCCTGGCTAGACTGTTGGCTTATAGATCACCAAAAAGAAGAACAAAGAAAATACCAGTTTGCATCACATTTGTATTGGGCAATGGGTATATATGCGTGCACATTTAGAAATACATATTGTAATTAAAGCAGAAAGAGGATTTCATCCATGTGGACTAGTCCTGCTCTGCACTACTGCAAGCTCCTTGTTCTGCTGCCTCCTCAGCAAGCCGGGGGAGCAATGCTGATCAACAGAACAAGGAGCAAGAGCAGTTGAGTCAGTGCCAGCGAGGAGGTAGGATCGCCAATGGAAGAGGCCTCCTGAGCTGGTCTTGCTCAAGGGCTATCAGAGGGCTGGAGCTGGCAGCCCAAGAATGGGTCTTATCCCATTGAGACCCACCAATGAAACAATGTGGGTGCGCAACAAACGGTTCCCATCATGCCTCATGGGCAATGCATGAATGTTATCTACAGGAGAGCTGGGTCTGTGGGTTGGTAGGGAGAAATTGATTGGTGTTTGAAGAGTGATGCCTGGGCACCAGTGGTGGGAGCTGACACATGGCCGAAGGGTTCGCTTTTGGGGATGAGCTTGCATCACTTCCTTCCAATGGGCTCTGGTGTGCCACTCCTAAACTCGGTGCAGAGGCCTTCCCTCCATGCTTCTGCAAAAGAAAGACCCTTTCTAATTGACCACTACCCTCAGCACTACAGGGCAACCCTCTTGCCCTTGGCTTGCCTTGCTGACTAAATCACTAGACCCTTCATTGGTCCCAGACAGTAAATTGCCAGTCCCAGATAACTCATTAGTCTCAGATGATACCCGTTCCTGAAGAAGACTGTATCCAGGACTTTCTAAATAAGAAATAGATATAAGAGATGATATCAAAACCCTATATTTCTCCCCCTGCTATCCAGGTAGGCATATGGCAGTTGTTCACTGTGAAAATCTGTGTTTTGTGGGAGCTTAGGTGTAAAGGAGGACAGAACAGTTTCTATTGTACACCAGCACAAAAAGAATTTTTGTTGCTTTAACAGAAGTTTTCAAACAGCCAGGTAATTTGACAGTTTTCTATATGCCCCCATCTATCCAGTTTAAAATCAGAAAGACATCTATTTTCTCAGACTCACCTGAGTGATAAAATACCCGTCTTTTCATAAGCTTCTAGCTGTGTGGATCGTTTCAGGCAAGGGGAAAACCTTACTGTGCACAGCCATGATTTTGGCAGCATCCTTTTACAAGCCACAGCCAGTGGCTGCTGGGAGATGAGATGTTAGTCCTGCTTAGAATGTTCTCTGAAGCTTTCAGGATAAGGGACACTTGGTCAAGCCTCATAAAAACCAACCTACCAACCAACCAACCAACCTGCATTTGGTTTCTCTGCTGCCATTTCTTCTATACCACGCACATTTTGAGATTTCTCAGCACTGAATGAGAATATGCTTCTACTCCACAGACAGGAGCTGACTGACCCATCTTCTGCATCTCACTTGGATGCTGGCATCGGAATAGCATCCTCCACTACACCTAAGAGCAGTACACTACCATAACAGGGAAGATTTATATTGCACCTTCCCCTTGTTTGGGCTAACACTTTCAAAAGCCTTGTGGAGGTATCTCTCTTGCAATTTTTTAAAACCCTGTACAGTGAGGTTCTAAATCCTGTGGGGAGCTGCCATGCATACAGGAGGAATGTGTGTATAAGGCTGGTCTTCTCCATTCCTTCATGGAAGAAAATTCATGGTGCTGGCTCACCACTGTATCCAAGCTGTGACCCACCTGTTTGGAGGGGTTGACTAGGTATACATGTCTTTGGGCAGCAGGTTTCTAAGACTATCTTCTCTACCCATTTTAGCTTTAGCGAAGGATGAAATGCAGAACTCTAAGATAATTAACTGCCTGGGAGACAAAGTGACCAGCTATTTCAATGGACAAGGCAGCTTGCATTCCTCTTATGCCCTTCATCACATGTAGGTTAGGAATGCATGAGGAATTAGTTTCTACCAGAATATACATGGTTCTTATCATCCAGATTAAAAACAGATTCAGACATAATTTGTGACTGATATGAACCAAGTCTCCAATGTGATTTGTGGACTAGTACTTGCCCATGCCTTTCCAGAAACCTAGCCCAGCTGTGGATTCTGATGGAAGTGACACTTAAGTAGCGAGACCTCCTTTGGTTCTCAGGAAGATCAGCTATATCAAAGGGGTCTTCATGATGTGGGAGAGCCACCTTGAGAAGGAAGGACAGCTATGTGGGCTGGAGGTTGCAGTAGGCTTAAAGAAATGGCCACAGACATGGCAGATCTGCCCCAGAGCCTTGTAATATGTTTAATGCTCCCTTCTAGCCTGCTGTTCCAAGAAAAAGCCAGTGGAGAGAGAGGGAGTATGGTTAGCTGTAGGACCTCTCAGAATGCTGAAGTCACCTCAAGGCTTCCCTTTGTCTGCAGGTTCCCACATGCACCAGATGAACTGTCCCATCTTTCAGGAAGGAGGGTGAAAGATTCAACTACGTGAGTAACATGATATTAAAGCTCCAAACTGGAAAGAGAGAGAACTTCCATATGGATGCGAGCTTTGGGAACAGTGAAGTTTTTCCAGTGCAGATCGATTACTTGGGAAGAGGTGAACGATTGTGACCTTTGGAAATATTGGAAAATCAAATCTGTGAAGTTTGAGAAAAGATTTTGAATGTCATCTATCAATCACAATTATACTTTAAACTTCTGATTGTCCTCCATGTATGGTAACCAATCTGGAAAAGCTTGTCTCCAGCTTGGCGACCTTCACGGAATAAATATGTATAATCAGAAGCCTTCTTCATAATGACTGCAATACTTTCCAATTTGAAATTCTATCTCTCCAATTACTGAAGCTTGCAGTGACTGAATTAAAAAAAAAAGAAATCTCTCAGTGCTTCCCATTTTAATTATAATCTGCATTTTGAAGAGCTTGGCCATCATTCTGCCAGGAATATTATGCTGTGCACAGAAATACACAGCATAACCAGAACTCATCATTTAGCCAAATGATACCTTTGTTGAACAATAAGCTCGATTCCTTAATGGAAACCATTTTTTCAATTTGCATTGCTGAGAACACACAACAAATGCACTGTCAGGGAAAAATGGCATTGTGTTCAACATAATTGACTGCACTGCTGTGACATATAAGGAATTAAATGCAATATCCTATGCAGGTTTAGTCAGAAATAAGTCTTACTTCTTCCAGCATGCCCATAAACTTAGATATGATTCAGTGCAGAGAAACGTTTAAATGCATTTTTTACAATCTTAGAGAAACAAACTGAGAAGAAAAACCTGCATTTTGGGAGTTTTTGCCTAGCCATGCATAGTTTTAGCATGTCCCTTGTCAGACTGCTGCCTTAAATATGTTAGTAAAGTGCTACAGAGAAAGGGAGAATGGCAGAAATGGAATAGAATGAAAACTGGAGCAGAGGGCTATAGAGTTGAAAATGGTAAGGAAAACACATTGTTCCTTAAGATATATCTGCCCCTTTCTTTTGTCTCACAATAATTTCTGATGAAACAGATCTTGCAGGTTTTCAAAATGCTAGGAAAATCTGCACAGTCTAGACAGGAATGGGCCTTTGGTGTCAGCTGATTTACATGATCAGGCAGGCTGCTACCGCAGTCTAGCTGCACCCTTGAAGCTCATGTGCTTTTCTACACAAGGCTTTTAACCCAGCACTTTATCAAACCTTCTTCTTCCCGATTCTTTGCAGAATTAAGACTGGCTCCTTTACATGTGCTTTTTCCACCCTGAGTTTTTCTTTCTTGGCCTTTCTATATGTTCCATTGCACAACCACTAGATGGCACTGTGGTTTCACAGAATTGTGCCAATCCACAAGGATTTAATGTCTCTGTTCACAAATACTAACAACCTTTCATGGATGTAACAGTCCCAACTGCTAGAATAGTTGCAAAGAATGGGAAAGGACCTGCCTGACGAGATGCCCTGTGAAGCACTAAGAAATGGCTCTGAGTAAGGAAACATGAGCATCCAAAAAAATTCTCATGCAGGACATCTCTCCGTCTGCCAGGCTTTCTTTTGGAACAGAACATTGGTGGCAGTGGAAATAAGATCCTGGAATCTATATGCAACTAACCAGCACCATAGAGTGGGAATTTTGCCCCATCCTGGTGCAGATGACAATGGTGCTATCACACACTTCCAGCACTCTGAAAACAAACAAAAAACTGTTAATCTGTCTCTATTTAATGGGCAGTTCAATTAAAAAACACAGCCCTGTCTAATGAAGACATATGCCTTTTGCTGTGAAACGATGCACCCACAATTCATTGTAGAAAATGTTTCCCATGGTGTTTGGGGTTATGGCAATTCTGAAAGTACACAGTTTATGCTGCTTGAAATTATGTTGCAATTTGCTGGGTGTTAAGGGAGTTCAGGGCCTCAAAATCAGGCCTAATAGGGATCCTTTCCATTAAAAACAGTTGGCTCCAACTCCCGTTAGCAACACATTTCCACTGCTGAGCTGTTTTGTAAGGGGAACATTTGCATAATTAGGTCTAAGCATGCATGCAACTGTTTCCAGTGTTAGTAAGCAAGAACCACAGGCAAAGGTCTAATGTTTGCACAGGTGACCATAACGCAAAGGAAGCATAAAGATCATCCTCCTCACTTCCCTGTTGCTAAAAATACACTAAAAATAAACTAGATCACCAGTGTATTGATTACTATCATTTTGCTGCCTTTTTATGATTCCTTCCATCAGCTGCCTAAGGTTTATTGCCTAACTCTTGGTCAAATAAAGGTTGGGTCCTTTCTCAGGGGGAACCTCTGCAGGCTGGATCCAGCCAGGGGACTGGACGCTCCCAGCCCTTGCCCTTGTTGATTTACAGCCCAGCTCTGAAGGAGACCTTTAGAGAGAGATGCCAGCGGCCAGACTGTCATTGGGCAGTTTGTCGTTATTGATGTCTTCAGAATATTTTTATTTCACTCTTCAAGTAAGAAAAAAGTTTCCAGAGCAATTTAGTTATAACCAATATGAAACTTGGTATTGTTCACTGGTCTGGAATTTGCTTGGGTTAGGGCTACTGCTATCCAAATACATCGAATAAAACCCCTGCCCATAACCTTACAGTCTAACTGAGATACCCTGCAAAGAAAAGGAAAGCGTTTAGGGAAGGAAGAGGGAGAAAAAAGTAAGTTTTTCATCAGGGGTCCCTCACTTCTCCTTCAATATGGCCTGCTGGAAGGGCTGCTGGTGGTGACAGTGGCTAGAGGCGGTGCTTTCGGGGGGTGGTCTCCAGAGCTGGTGAAATGGCCCCACTCTCTCTAGCCATCTCCCTCAGTAGAGCTTGGGATGCTCCTTTAGGTGCTCCAGCTGTGGGAAGAAGCCCGTCCTGTCCCGTCCCTTCCCTTCCCTTCCCTTCCCTTCCCTTCCCTTCCCTTCCCTTCCCTTCCCTTCCCTTCCCTTCCCGTCCCGTCCCACTTGGGGCTACTATTAATGAGGTCCATTGGTGGCAATAGCCCTTTTGGGCTCCCCCAAGCTATTGCAGTTGTCTAAGAGGGAGGGTGGAGTCGCATCCTGCCCTGTCCTTGCATTGGGGTGCCGGTCGATGGACCATTGGTGAAGGGGAGCTTGTGCTACGTGTGAAGAGCTTCACTGTGGCTTTCACCCTTCAATGATCAGAATTCTGAATCAGGGAAGACCCTTCACAGGTGCACCAGGTGCCCCTCTTCAGATGCTCCCCCATAGACAGAGAGCAGGGGATAAGACATGTTGCTGCCTGAGGCATCCCCCAGCCCCTCCACATATTTATGTATTTATTCAGGACATTTATAGGTCGTCCATTACTGTCGTCTCTGGACCGCTTACAATATATTATAATCCTAAACAAAATAAATTGGCTACACCAATTTATCGACTGAGTATACACCAATTGGTGACTGAGTATAAAATGGCATGGTTAGAATAAATTAAATGAATAAATATACAATTAAAATTAATTAGCTTTAAAATATTGGTCAAATAAAAAGCGTATAATGATGGCGCCAGGCGGACCTCTCTAGGGAGCGCATTCCATTGTCGGCGTGCCGCACATAAAAGCTGGTGGACGGATCTATCCTCTGCACTAAATATGGCACAACATTCTCCACTGAATCGGAAGGCAGCAGGATTAATTAAGGGGCACAGAGTAGGTAGCAAGGCACACCGTGCTCCCCTGGAACTCCTTGGCCTTGCTGCCCAGCATCTGCTGCCTGAGCCAGCTGCCTTACCCTGCCTCATGGCCAGGTCAGTCCTATGGCTGCAGCCCGTGGGCATGGCTCCACTTCCCCCGCATACAGTTACTGTCAAAGCGAGTGGGGGTCCTGAAAACTGTTCAAGAGTTTTACCCTTACAGGGGAGAAAAATCTAAGCAAAGCACATTCTTCACACAGTAGAAAGTTAAGCTAAATGTTCTGTTTACTCTTGGAGGATAAATTCCATTGTGGGTTGGTGATGGTACACACCAGGCCTGGGCACACCTAGGAAAGAAATAGGCAATGGGTCTATTAGTCACACAATGTCACTGGGTGATTTTAAGGCTCCATCTGCCCATATTTCTTATCCCCAGAATAGTCTATTCTAGCATCAGGCAGCTTTCTCTCTGCATTGTGTCTTTACAATAGACCATTTCCTGCCTCTCCTGGGATGCAGCTTACAAATAGGTTAAGTTAGGGATGTCTTTTCTTTTGATTTCCCAAAGGTCACATGACACATTGTTCAGCATTGTGTATCACTGACATATTAAGATAAACACTGGACAACCCTGACAAAGGAAGTTTAACTGTGGTATGTCTCACAAGCTGCTGCGGACACAACACTGCAAGCCAAATTTAGCTTTACATCTCCAGGGAGGCAAGCTTTTCCTTCTTCCTACAACTCAGTCGATGACTGTATTTGCAATATATTGTGCCACATGCTTTTACTGAATGCCAGTAGGCACTGTTTTCCCGTCCCCCTTCTGCTTTTATCACAAGGGACAGATGACAGCAGAACACAAAGTGATTGTAATACATGAGAAAAGGAGCTCTTTTTCGCTGTTAAAATCAGCAGTCACGGTGCAGGAGGATGTGTCAGAGCACATGGTGGTTTCTGTGTAATCTGTGATTGCATTTTGTTCAGCAAGCCAGATCAGGTTGGTCAAGCTCAGCTAGTTGACTGGCCTCTGCCAGTCTGGAATGCAGGTGAACAACACACTAGAATGCCTACGAAATGCATTTGGATACCCCTTGGTTCCTTGTCTGAGAAGGGGATGGCAGGATTAAAGGGACAAGCCTATAGATGTGTAGATAAAGGTTCTACAGCTCCCAGCAGTTCTCCAGCAGCAGGGCTGGGTAGGGAATTCTGTGAGCTGCAGGACTTTTTTGTGTCTAAATATGCTCCAGATTGTACCCAAAACTAATTTATGGGCTGGATTAGTCTATGGGTTTCCAATTTGTCAGCTAATCCGTATGACTACTCCAACTGATTCCTGGAATCTCGCTGGCCTGAACCTTCACAGAGAAGTCTTAGTGTAGGGTAAGCAGCAGAAGGGAGATCTCTGGATGTTTTGGATGCCCATGCCAGCAGAGGCTTCTAGACACCTGTGTGTTCAGTCACAAAGTCATGCCTGACCCATCACGGCCCCATGGACAACGTTCCTCCAGGGTCTTCTGGCCTTCACCATCCTTGGAGTCTATCCAACCCCATACCCACTGCCCCAGTGACCCCATCTAACCACCTCAAACTCTGCCATCCCATTCTCCTTTTTTTGTCAATTGTTCCCAGCATTAGGCTCTTCTCCAGGGAGTCCTTCCTTCTCATTAGGTGGCCAAAGTATTTGAGTTTCATCTTCAGCATCTGGCCTTCTATAGAGCAGTCAGGGTTGGTCTCCTCTAGGACTGACTGATTTGATTTCCCTGCTGTCCAAGGGATTCTCAGGAGCCTTCTCCAACACCACAATTCAAGGGTGGTTCCATGGGGTGTTCATGGCAAGGGCACTGGAGTGGGTTGCCATTTCCTTCTCCAGGGGATCAGCTTTTGTCAGAGCTCTCTGCTATGACCTGTCCGCCTTGGGTGCCCCTGCACGGCACAGCTCACAGCTTCATTATGCTACCCAGACCCCTTCAACCAAGCCTGCCTTATTGGTTATTCACATATATCCACATGTATGTTCATGTTGCTAGTCCATGGTCCAAATGGATATGACCACCATTCATTTTGTGAGCTGAATAAATTACTGGAACCTGAAGAAATGCAGGTGGGCTGCACATAAGTGGCTATTAGCACATTTTCATAAAGACACTACCAAATGGAAAACTAGAAACATAACAGGCAGAAATCTGATGACACGACAATGGCTAAAAAAGCATAAGTAAAGTGTGCAAACCTTTTGCCTCCCAACATCACGAAAGGGGCCATTGGATTCTCCAGAGTCACCGCTGCAAGATCCTCTGACCTTGGAGCTGGGCTTGGGAGGCCGGGTCCTTGCTGCACCCTCTTGCATCTGGTGCGGAAAGCCACCCACCAGCTGCCCCACTACCAGTCCAAGCTGGACCTGGTAGGGCGGAAAGGTGGCATACTGAGGAGCGGGTGGGGAGGAGTCTGGGACCCAGGAATTATTCAATTTCTACATTCCATTTCACCTGCATTCTCCCTGAAACTAAGTCAAGATGGCTAAACCTGCCATACTTTGAGCAGGGCAGAGGATGTGTGTAAGCTCCTGAGCTCAGAGGGACTGAGAGAATTGCATCCTGTATTTGCTGGCCTTTGAAGTGTCAGAACTCTCTCTTTTCTCTTTATTTATTCTACAACAGACTAGTATGGCCATCCCTCTGGAAGACCAAAAAACAAAAACTAGGTCAAATACCAGAAAAGAGAAAAAAGAAAAGAAAAAAGGACTATGCATATATGTCACTGATCAGAGATTTTGTAGAAGCTAGAATTTACTACAATTTTTGTTTTCAAGGTTTCCCCTACTTTTACATCACATTTAGCAATTTCTTTTGGTCTTAATTTCACAGAAAATGTAGTAAAAATAAGAATACAAGCACCCAGTGTATCCAGCAGGTGGGGATGCCGTGCAGTGATTAGATTTTTGAAGCTAATTGTTTTTTTAACTAAAGGTTTCCACTGATTTTAAATATATATATATATATATATATATATATATATATATATATATATATATGCCTGGAACTAGTAGTTTGAGTGACATGGAACTAGTGCTGAAAATGGAATCTCTCCTGTGATGGTTCTCCTTTGTACCATATAGATACACTGACCCTGCCTTGTGATTAAGAGATAACAAAGTGAAGTGCTAAAGAGCAGTGCAAATAGAAAGCAATGGACACCTCAAATCACGAGAAAATAATAGTGCAGGTTACAGCAATGTGAGTGTGCAATAGTACAATACAAAGTGCATTCTACATTGTAAAGAAGATAATTTCAGTACCGGAATAGCTATTCTATGCAGTAAGTTATTAAAAATAGTGCAACTGATAGAGTTTAACATGTGTGTTAATGCACCATTCACTTCTTTGCTCAATATACTTCAGGGGAATTTTCAGGCACCAGGCTACACCAATTTCGTGCTAAATAGGCTAATTACCAGAACCTAATCCTAAGTAAACCCAATCAAATGCTACACCACATTCCCCACCCAGTCGTGGAGGAAAGCTTGGAGTTGTAGGACGTGTTTTGGTCTAAACTTGCAGTGGATTCCACCCGAAATCTCTTATACTTTACAAGTATCTGTAATATTACCTGATCTTTATCCCACGGCACCAAAAAAGATTTAAATGCTCCCTACACCATCTCTGTATTCTAGTTCCCCAAATCTGGTGAACATTAGATTTGGGCCAGGAGAGAATTTGCAAGGGTAACTGAACCAGACTGATCTTGGTTGGAATTTAAGGTGGGTTAGAAAAGTAGTATAAATCAGGTTTATGGACTATATGTAATGGTTTTTGAGTTTGTTATACAGTTTAGCTATGCTCAGCAGAGGCAACTTCCAATCATTCTGAAGCCAGACAAATAAATATTCAAGAGGATTGTATTAACATGAGAACTTCTGGTAAGGTATAATAGTAAGCAAAAGGCAAGTAGAAGAATAAGCCAAATATGAACCATGATAACTCTTAGCCACAGTGCATTGGAAAGCAGAGTGTTTCTCTTGCTAGACTAACAACAGTTTCTTGTCCCTGTTCTGGTGAAGCCATCTGGTGGGCCCTGGACAGTAACTGAGAGCCTCGGGGTCATTTGATGTCTCCCCTCCAGGGTTGAGACAGTGCTCTGACCTTGGAAGGGGAGTTGGAGAGCCAAGCCTGCCCTCTGCCCCCACCCCAAGCATCCAGGGTGAAAAGGACCATGGCAGTTGCTCTCCCAAGTCAGTAACTCAAGCTCGGAGAGGGGGCAAGGGGCTGTTTCAGTGGAGATGCAGCGATGAGTCTGGAGAGGTCACGATATAAGCAGTCTTGTACTTTTGTCAGCCTTACTTCTCTGAAATGTCCACTCCACTCCACTCCACTCCTGCCCAAAGCCAAAGCATTGTGGGCAGTTCACAACAAGGATGTGGATGGGCAAGAAATGGGTGCTAAAGGGACAATTTTTCCCTAGGGAGCAAATGCAAGGCATGAGAATGGTGGCATGAAGATCTGCTCGGCTGCTTTTCCAGCACTGTGCAGGATGATTACTAGGTCTCTGAATCTGGGGGTTATGGTCATCATGGACACAGTTGACATGGCTGCCACCTTTGTTTGCTTTTGCCCATCTGTGTTCTAGCAGAAGGTTGCCTTACTTGCTTCATTCTTGCTTCTATCACACTACTGGTTCACGGGAATTTCCTCCTCAGCTTTTCCCCTCCACCTTCTCCCGCCTCCTTTTCCCTGGTGTCAAAGATCTTCTCTCTCAAATGGATGCAGTGCTCTCTCCTCCCACAATCCCATGACATCCCAACTTTACCCAGCTTGGAGGCAGCCACTAGATGGTAAAGGAGCATACAGAAATAAAGTTGGCATCTCATCACATGTCACGGGGAGCTACCACGGAAAATGTTCTTGTGTTTGTGATTACATAGTGCACTTCTTATAAGAATGGCACTTGAAGCAGGGCAACTTTGTCTAGCCTGGAACTCTTTGTTGGCTGGGCATGATGGGAGTTGTAGTCTAACACATCTGGAGGCAAGCTGGTATAGCATTTCAGACGATTTTAGCATGTCATTTTTCATCCCCATCCACAATTATCTGTTTTTCTAAACTAAAAGCACACTTTAATTACCCTTCTTTATACCTTCCCTGGCTCTGTCCAATCCTTTCTGAGATCAGGTAGTCAGATTATTCTCAATGTAACCACAACATAGATTTACAGAAGGGCATTATGATGTTTGCCATTGTACGTTAGACCCTTTCTGACAAGGCTGCTGCTCCCAAAAGGCACATATCCTTCACAATTAGCAGCGACATGAGAAACCAAACAGAGGAGCAAACAGACACGCAGATGGAATAACCACACAGGCTGTGGATTCAGAGCCCCTTTACCTTTGCCCTGAGAAAATCAGGAACAGCATTCCTGGCAGCAAAGAGAAAGCTGGCTTAGCAGAGTTGACTCTCTACAGCTGCTTGCATTTTTCTATGGGGAAACTGAGTTTAGAAAACAAGTGGCATAAACAGAAACACAGCTTTCTCTTTCTCTTTTCAAACTGTGCCACATCCCTCAAGAATTTCCCCTGGCTGCTCATTAGCAGCTCAATGAAATACTGCAACACAGCTGCAGCTAGCTCCAGATTGGTTCAGAGCTATGGATCGAGTGGCTGCGGTGGGCGTAATGTAGACTTATTCTCAAAATTTTGCTCTGGTTTTACACTGTTATATCATACTTGAGACAGTGCCTTCTCCCTTTAATCTGCCTGTTCACCAGGGTCATTGGATGGCACATTCCTGGTGCTTCTTTATGGACTTATGGCCAGCCTGGAGCCTACACAGAGCAGGGCCTTCCGTGTGATGGCTCCCTTCCTGTGGAACTCCCTGCATCAGGAGGTCAGGCAGGTAGCACCAACATGGTGCTGTTTCTCTTGCCTTCTGAAAACACATTTAAATCAATAACCCTTCCTGAACTACCTAGTGATTTTTTTATTTTTTCTGTTTTTACATATTGCTTGATTGCTTTTCTCTGTTTTATCTTTCGATTCTTCACTACCCTGGGATCTGTATATTAGAACATGGAGTGGCCTATACATGTTGCAAATAAATAATTAAACAAAGTCATCACTGCTCTTCCCGTTTTATTTTATTTCAGGGCCATTTCACAGAGGATGCTGCAGAGGCAAATCCAGGTTTGGCCCAAAGGACCCAACAATATGATGTATCGAAGCTGTCATCCTATTCAAGTTTAAGCAGAAAAACGCCCCCCAGTGTCTACAAGCCCCTTTCAGCAGTTAGTTACCCTTGAGACTGGGAGGCCAAATAGCAAAGAACCAGTGTGTGCAGTGGTTAAGAATGCAGGACTGGGACTCAGGTGACCTGGGTTCTAGTCCCTGCTCAGCCATGGAGCCAACTGGGTGACTTTGGGTCACTCCCAGACTCTCAGTCCAACCTACCTCACAGGGTTGTTGTTGGAGGGTGTAAGGTTAAGAGCAGCAGGAGGAGAATGATGTAATATGTTCTGAGAGCATTGTAAGGAAAAAAGCATGATATAAATCTAACAAACAAACAAAAAGCTATTCGGGCCAAAGCAGCATTTCGAGGGAAGAGGCTAAAAATTAGGCCTTTGCTTAGAACCCAACTGCTCTGAGGAAGATAAACATGGATAGAAGCAAAGGAACTGGGGAAGAAGGCAAAGAAGGAAAACTAACCCAAAGGCTGAAAGTTGCAGCTACGTAGGCGCTTGTGCTCGACTTGAAACCTTTGTAAGAAGCTCAGGACAATAGCCCACACTTCTTGCATGTCCAGGGAGAGTCATATGGAGGGAATTCAACTCCTGCTAAGCACAGAATAGTTGCAGGGTGAAGTAATGAGATCCCAGAGTGGGCTCTGCCACACATGGGACCTGCCGCTAGGAAAGGATAGAGAGCAGCAGGGCTGAGAGAAAACCCTAGTCAAGCCGGCCTTGGAGCTGCCTTGGGAAGAATCTGCTCATGCTGTGATGAAGAGCAAAAATGGGCAAAGAATGCCCACACTCAAAGAGGATAGAGACCCCAAAACTGTAATTAAAAGATCTTTGTTTGGGCTCAGGATGTGATGCACCAAAAGGATCAATAGCTTGAGGGTAGGGAATAAAAGGGAACCTCAAGGATGTCCCTTGCTACTTGGTTGAGTTAAAGCTAGCTAGCTGTGCATCACAAAAGCCATGCTCCTGGGGGGATACAGAAGAAAAGGGATCCCAAGGGGTGCTCTGGCAGCATTGCACCTATCTTGGGGTGGGGAATGCTTCAGGACTGATGGCTGTCAGGAACAAGAAAGCTTCAGATGTACTAGCAGAGGTGCTAGTCCTGAGTTACTTCTAGGTACTATCCAGAAGGACCATTGCACAAGCAGTCACATTTCTGATTAGCTGCCACATTTTAATTCCAGGCTGCCAGCCAGATTTTAATTGGATTGGCCCATTAAAAGGTATCTGGTCTGGCTGAGGTGGGTGCTTGCTACTTCCAGCTGTCGGGCTAAGACCTTTACATTTCATTGGCGGAGGTCAGTTGATGGTGGCAGGGTGCACTGCACTCCCAGCGATTCTGTCCTGCATGTGAGGTGCAACACTCATGCTTTCAGGAATAGCAGGCTACTGCAAGGAGGCAGGTTAGTGGGGCTCACATAAGAGAGTGCTGCTGATCCACCCCCAGCCAGAAATGATTGGGAAATGAATGGAAATGGGAGTGGGTCCCACTTGTGCAATGGAGCTGGCAGGATGGGCTACTTGTGGAATGGTGTCACTGGATGTTGCCCAGAAGTAAGACTCTCTACTGGTACATCTCTGCCAATACATCCGAGATTCTCTTGCTCCTGAGAACCGTACACCTTTCCCTCTTGCTCCCATTCTCAAAACAAATCTGATTCTTGAGCCGATATGCTAGGATGATGCCAGCCTAAAGCACAAGAGATACAAACATAGGAAACTAGATGCATACAGAAGACCATTATGGTCAAGCTCAACCATAAAGTCCAACAAAATGGATCTCCAAAAGCCCAGCAAAATGCTCATTTCACAGACAACAAACTGGATCACAAACTGAACTTGTGTGCTGTGTAATGGGTGTCAGTTGTCTTGCAGGTATAAAATGAGGCTTGAAAAAACTGAATTGAGCCTATTCCTTCTTGGGCAACAATTCTCTGAGCTCCAGCTTTGCTTCTGGAAGGTGAGATTTCACAAATGTGCAAGCAAATAGAAGGAGGGAAGGAACCCATCTGGGCTGAGTTGGGCACATATGGCCCACAGGGCAATTGACACGGGACCCTTGGACTTGCTCCCCCTCTTCCCCATTGCAAGCTTCTTGTTCACTTGTTCTGGCTCAGACAAGAGCAAGGATGGCAGACGTCACTTCTTGGTTACTCCTCAGCTGTCTTCCCGTAAAGCAAGAAAGCAGTGGCAATAATAAGAAAGAGGCTGAAGAGCAACTGCAGGTTCACCGAGGCTGCCTTATCCAAGGGTCCTGAAAAACCCAGAGCAAGCACTGGAACTCATGACTGCTATCTTCAGATAATTACAGACTATGCTGCTGGAGGATTTTATCATCTTATTATCTTTCCAGCTTTCACTCGTAGTTACCCTGATTTATTTTAATGATCTGACCTGTTTGTACAGCACTCAATATCCCAAGGCTTATGAACAATTATGGCCCAATTATGGCCACTGGTAGCTACAAGGTAGAGAAGCATTTCTTCCTATCTGGATTAGAAATTAGAAGTGTATTCCCTTGATTTTCTCTCCTCCGTTGGCATGTCTTTGTGGTATGATTCATGAGTGGTATTCCCAGACCAGATTTAGTTTTAGTGCTGATATACATTCATACTAAATAAATGCTTTGTATGGTACTTGTGGAAAAATAGAACCCCCACAATTTAAATTAAAGCCAATTGTTTTGGAGACATTAAGCATTTGTCTCAGCTGTCTAAGACGATCTTCCTCAACCTGGAGCCTTCTAAATGTGTTGGTGAGATGGAGATAATAAGAGCGGTCGTCCAAACATCTGGAGAGCACAAGGCTGAGGGGGGTGCTTTAAGGGCCAAACTAGGCATGCTGTTAAATGGGTCTTTTGCATTTAATATGCAGCCCCTCACCCTGCCCAAAGGCAATTACCATCAACAGCAAGGGCTGATAATTACCAGGAGAGCAGCAGGCATGGGGCCATTTTAAACTTTTCCTTTCCTGGCTGTTGGTATAAGCAAACTCTCCTTCAATGGCGTTATTTGCATATGGAAAACATCCTCATTTTCCACCAATGGGGATTTTCCTAACGGTAAAGAAAGTCATAAAATGAAAGCAAATTATCCAAGTAATTTCCTTCATACTGGTATAGTTACTGTGACTGCACCAAATGTTTGCTCATTTTGATTTTCAATTAGAAAACAGACCTTACAAGGGAAGGGACAGAAATTGGTTAAAAATAATATTTAAATCCTGGAGCAATGAAGTGAGAGAAAACAGAAACTTGCAATAGTTTATGAATGTGTCTGCCATTCGTATAAGCATTTTCAAATATATTTTAAAACCAGTGGAAAAATCACTCTTGGGATTAGGCGAGAATATTGTGTGAGTACTAGCCTGTGGATCCCTTCCCCAGGCATAACATAATCCATATTTGTTTTCTTTTCAGAAGAACTGCAGCTAGCTTTTCTGTTTTTTAATCTGGCCCCAGTCCAAATCTACAATTCCGAGGGTTTTTCAGGGTGGTCTGCAGAGGAATGAGAGAGGGAGAAAAGCACATGTGCTTTGAGGGCAACACTGCACTGTTAAATTCCTCTGCATTCTTAAGCCTGGTATGAGCCTCAAAACAAGGGCCAAAGTGCCTGGATAAATTAGTTCAACAGGTGAGTAAGAAACCAAGGAAGGATTGGGGGAAAAAGATAGGAAAGGACACCTCATTGAGGAAGAACAGGTTACAAACATGCTCAAAATGGGAAAAGAAACAATGGTTTCCTCAAAGCACATGGCTGTTCATGTAGGCAGGCTTGCCCTTTTATGCTTGCCAACATGTTGCCTGCCCAGTGGAACCATTAGGCAGGCTTGTGGCAGAGCTAAAACAGAAGCCAGGTCCAGTGGTCCTTGGGGGCAAGCAGAATCTGCCAGCCATCACTGAATTCCTCTGCTCCTCGTTGTCAGGCAGCCCTCTGCTTTGTCAGGCATGCAGAAAATTGGATCATGTGGCTAAGATATCTGCAGAGAAGCGGTAGTGGTGCTGGGGCACAGATGGCACTGC
Organism: Varanus komodoensis; assembly: GCF_004798865.1. Lineage (NCBI taxonomy): Eukaryota > Metazoa > Chordata > Lepidosauria > Squamata > Varanidae > Varanus > Varanus komodoensis. The sequence continues at coordinate 14,204,467 of NW_025335568.1, forward strand.
ACTGTGGACGCTTGATTCTTTCTCATAGCAGGCTACATGGAAACCAACTGGCCGATTCTAGATTCCCTTGAGCTGGATTCCACCTGTATTCACTCAGGTGAAAGATGGCTTTCGACATCACATTATGGGCGGACATTTTGACTTCCTTTTAAGAGGTGATCTACTGGGGCACATGAAAAACATGATGTGCAAATGGGTTGTCCGGGTAACTTTCCTGGTGTGACTCTAGGAACAGAATTTTAGATTGCCCTTGCATCACATTCAAGGTGAAAGCCAGGCAAATTTGCAGGTGGTGAGACTGGGGGTGGGGGAAGAGAATTTGGGAAACAACCTCCATGTTTTAGCTTTCGGTAACAGCCAGTCCTAAAGGAAATCAACCCTGCCTGCTCTTTAGAAGGCCAGGTACTAAAGCTGAAGCTCAAATACCTTGGGCAGCTGATGAGAAGGAAGGACTGATTGGAAAAGACCCTGATGCTGGGAACGATTGAAGGCAAAAGGAGAAGGGGACGGCAGAGGACACTGGATGGGGTCACTGGTGAGATGGGTGTGGGCTTGGGTGTACTCCAGGGGATGGTGGAGGACAGAAGAGCCTGGAGGAATGTGTCCGTGGGGTTGCAGCGAGTCGGACATGACTTTGCGACTGAACAAGAAACAACAGTTTGTAGCCAAAATCCCACAACAAACCACCAGGAATTTTGGATGACCGTTGGTGATGGGGCTTTGTGTGGTACACGATCCATCTGTGGGCATCATGCAGGCACAGATCTTGCTGCTGGGCAGGAAGGAAGACCATACCAGAGGCTTAATATTTGGTGTAGACACACGGGAGATCCTATAGTGCTGAATGTTTACCTGGGTTTAGTAGGTATGGGAAGCCACTACATCCCTATTTCCCTCTTCATAAATTCTAGGTAGAGTTTGTAACTCAGGAGGTACAGCACTTGTTTGGTATGGAAAAGATCCAGGTTGTGTCCCTGGATTTTGCTGTCTAGAAAGAGCAGTGGAAGACTTCTGCCTAAAACCCATTGGGCAGTACTTAGCTAAGTAAGCCCGTCATTTAAGCATTCTTTACCATTTCCTGATGTACATGTTCTTCTAAATTACCTACTATTTTCTTGGAAGTTAAAATATGGCAAATGCAAATGGATTTTCTGTGCTTTTTGATCACTATGGACATAATCTGATGAAAATGTGGACAGAAAAAAGATTGCGTATTGAAAGATTGATACTACAACACCGGAAAGATAAAAGCTCATTTCCAAAAATGCAATGGATTGAATATCTAATGATGCTTTCAATATTTGAGCAGATGACATAGAGGTGCCACTTTCAAATGGGCAGATAGATGGCTATTTGTTGAAGCTTATGTATAAGTAATGCATTTAAATGTATGCACATATTTATGTGAATGTGTTCATATATGTAAACAATTTTCCCTTTTCCTTCTTTTCTTTACATTTTGTATCTGTATGCAGAACTTATCATAAGGCAAGCTGGATTAGGATCAGAGAAAGGAGGAGTGAAAATTGATGCACCAATTATACATCAATAATTTAAGATATGCAGATGATACCATATTACTGGCAGAAAGCAGCAATGAATGGAAATGACTCCTGATGAAAGTGAAAGAAGAAACCACGGAACTGCAACTGAACATTAAGAAAACAAAACAACCTCCCCCCACCCCGTCCCTATGACTACAAAAGAATTACACAACTTTACAGTCAACAATGAAGACATTCACATTGTGAAAGAGTTTGCATGCCTTTGTTCAGCGATCCTTTCAGAGGGAAACTGCAGCTAAGAATTTAGAAGAAAACTGAGACTTGGAAGGGCAGCAATGAAGGATCCAGAAAAGATTTTCAAGGGGAAGGACAGGCCAAAGTATTGTATACCTGATCACTATGTAGGGAAATAAAAGCTGGATAGTGAAGAAAGCTGACAGGAAGAAAATACTTGCCTTTAAAAGATGGTGCTGGAGGAAAACTTTGTAAATATTCTGGACTGACAGAAAGATGAAGTGGGCCCCAGGCCAAATTAAGTCAGAACATTCCCTGGAATCACAAGTGATGAAGCTGAAGCTTCTCATACTTCGGGCACATAATGAGAAGGCCAGACTCACTGGAGAAGGCAAACATGCTAAAAAAGAGGAAGACCAACGAGGGATAGCTCAGCTCCGTAAAGGAAGCCTCAGCCTTGAGTTTACAGGAGCTAAACAGAGCTATCAAAGACAGGGCATCTTGAAGGGAACTGGTTTAGAGGGTTGCCATAAGTTGGTGATGACCTGACAGCACATAACAATTGTTGTTTAGTTTTGGTGACATTTAAAATAAGAAGAAATTGATCTAAGCAGACCAATGCTCTAGTTCAGCTGATTCCTAGTATGCCAGACTGTCTTCAAATTAGTTCCTGTTGAGTTGGCCATGGCAGGATTTACAGAGCTTTTGGGCTAATAAAGCGGAATATTAGTTTAGCAATGAATGAATACATACATACATACATAAGGCAGTTGCTAGTTGTTCAGACGAGCAGCTGCTCTGAAAGCCAGCATGGTACAGTGGTTAAGAGCACAGGTCTGGGACCCAGAAGATCTGGGTTCTGGTCCCCACTTGGCCACCAGCATCTGTGGGGAGGGAAAAAGAAGCTTTGACATGGCTCAGTGTGATTGATTTAAGTAGCTCCCTATCTCCTGGGCTTTGTGTGTGTGGTTCTGGCCATAGTTCAGCACTCATGTAGAATGGATGCATCTGGATTGCCGGTGATTTTACTAAATCAGCCCTGTCCAACCTATCCTCCCCTCCCCAGAAGCACTGGGTTGCAATACCCAGCATGTTCCAGCAGCAGGGTTGGCTTGGGAATGCTGCAAGCTGCGATCAAACACCTCTGGAAGATGCTGGGTTGGATAAAGCTGCACGGGAATAACATTTTATTAGATTAGAAGAACAATCTTATGCATCTTTACTTAGGGTCCAGGTTCAACTGAGTTCAGTGGAAGTTACTCCCAGGTAAGTGGGCACAGAATCTCAGGCCAGGCTGACTTGGGAGTAAGAGCTATTGAACACAGTGGGGCTTGCTTCTGAACAGACAGGTCTGGGATTGGATTCTAAGATCTGCAAGATTTCGAACCCTTGCAACCAACATGTGGGAAAGCCAGAAGTACAAATTACTTGCAGTCAGAAAACTTCTTAAAAATTTTGATTTGACTTTGCCTATCAGATCTGTAGGGGGTCTTAGTTTAGTGAAACATAAACTGGGTGCCATGTTTGGCCATCTGTTCTAATTCTTCAAAAGAACACAAGAAAACCTCTCAGCTCTATTTCCTATTATTTTTTGCAGACACAACAACACAAAAATAATACCAAAAACTTGGTGATACATTGAGAATTAAACAGAATAAAATGCTAATGCTGTTGACTCCATTTGCTTTGAAAATACTCCTGTGCCTTAACTATTCTGCAATGGGCAGAAATTCAGCAAATATGGGTTTCTCCATCCCTTCAGTTCTACAGGAGGACAATGTCACCTGTGGATTTCTGCCTGTCTTGCCTATACAAAAGGAAAAAGAATACTTTTATGGAGAGCAAAAATGGTGATTGCAGCTGGCCATAATTATTTGGTGTGCAAATACATAGGAATGAGAACAAAATAATATTGATACAGAAAGCCTGCATTCTGCTGTTGGGTTTTCACTTCCTTCGACTCCGTTCCTTTCACTTAACTGCCACGCATCAGCAGAACTGAAGACGTCAGAAGAGTTTGTGGAAGGGAGCTTTGCTGAGCTGCCCTATTGCGGAAACTAGCACTTTGGCTCATTTCTGAAGTAGCCCTAGCAGTGCCGAGCGGCCTTTGGATCAACCGGAGGTCCCATTAGCACAATGCATTTGGCAGAGGTGCAGAGACGGCGCTGAATATAGGATACTGGAGACCATCAGATGTTTGTCCAGGGTTGCTTGCTCTGACCGGTCATGGCTTTCTAGTGCCTCAGGCAGAGATCTTTCCGTCACCTGCACCATGGCCCTTCCAGTATGGCCCTTCCAACCGATGACACAACCATTCCCACCGGGAATCTTCTGCAGCGTTTCTTCTTCCTCTGAGCACTGCTTCCTCAGTGAGCCAAAGGTATAGCTTCTCTCCCCGACATGGGAGTTTTTGACATACAAATAGGGATCCCGCAGGAAATTTCCTGTACCTACACTCTCAAGTTTTTCCTGCACTGCATGCTATTTCCAGCTAGGGAGTGTGGATTTACTTTACTGTGAGAGCTGACTGGGGGGAAATCAGTTCTGCCTGTATGCTTTCAAAAGCAGCTTAATCTGCAGACTTGAACAGGTGGGGCCTTTCATGTACACAGATAAGCAGGATCACTTCTTAATGCCAGAACATCAAACTGTTGTTAAAGGCACTGCGGCCAATTGAAAAATTGGCAACCTTAATTTGAAATCTTTGTTCTAAAATGGCAGTTTACTGGGAAATGAACTATAATGAACTAATTATGATACAGAAACCTAAACTGGCAGTTTATTGGGCAATGAACTTTAATGAGCTAATTATGACATGGAAACCTCAAGGTGGTTGTTCACTAGAAATGAACTGCAGTAGCATTTCCTGGTTCAGGTCAGGTTAGAATTAATGCTCCCAGATGGAAAGACAGTACCTGTTATGTTAATTCCCTGAGTAATCTAATTCTCCACCAATGAATCTTTAATTACCTTTTATATTAAAAGCCAGGATTTTTATTATATCCCTCAACCCCTCTCCTTCCCAAATATCAACAAACTCATTAACTGAATGCGTGAGACAGCAATAAACATTTTAGAAGAACAACAGTCAGTAAAACCCTCCAGTATTATGAAACTGTATTATTACTGGTCTTCAAAGGATGCTGTAGAAATACACTGGCTTAATTATTTCCTAAGGAAAATTGGACAAATAGAGGGAATGCATATGAAATATAAGACAAATAAGCAAATATGATGAGATTGCAGTTTTTCCAGTTCTATAGTTTTAGGATTGTGTGTGATGAAGATTGGAATTGCAGCATTTATAACTCCTGTCCTGGGGTGGGGAACCTCTTGGCCGCAAAGGATTATGTTCATTCTCTTGGGGGCCACATTCCACTGGTGGCAGAAAGCTGGTGGGGTTGAAGTTGAAAGGGTTAGGGACAAGATTATCATTATTATTACTGTATAGTAATCACTCACTCGCGTGCGCACACACACAGAACATAATATGGCTTAAAGCTCTTAGTGCTAGTAACTAAGCATTAAAAGAAGTATTTCAACTTTTGGAATGGGGAAAACACTATACAAAAGCTGGGCAAGCACCAAACCATCTGGGCTGAGCAAATGGGTCAGGAGAAAGTGATATGGACTTCTTCAGAGGGCTGTACCGGGTTTGCATGAAGGCTGATTATTCTCTCTCTCACACCTGAGTGTCCCCCCCCCCCCCATTTTGTGCTGTGGTCCTGAAAAGAAGAGCCCTTCAGGCATGCCACAGTGTCGATTCTCTTGCTGCACATTTCATTCATATATATATGAACAAACAAGACAGATGAAATGCAGTCATGCATTTCTCATATTGTCTAGTATGGCCATCAAGTTATCCTGCACAGATTCTAAGCCATCTGAAAACTCTGTGCCGTGTATGCAGCCCCTGATCGGACTACAAAGATGGAGTCTGTACATGATGCTTATATAACCTATCGGTTACATACAGGTGAGAAGAGGGATGGGGATCCCATACACGGTATGGTACAGCCACATAAGAATACAACAGATGGGGTTAGGACAACACGATAGAGAAAGATCCTTCAGGAAAGACAGGCATTCACAGGTCTAAGGTGTGCTCCAAAGGACAGGACTTTCAGGACATTAGCATTCCTAATGTGCACATGGGAAGCGAGATTTGTAGCATGGATTCATGAGGTGACCCACTGAGATGGTCCTCGTGCGCTCACCTGCTTCCTCTTCACTCTCCCAGCACCAGTTGCTGCCACCGACTGGGCTGTGGTGGAGGAGAGGCAAGGGTCTAGTCCAGCGAGCACACAGGCATGGACTGTAACGCTGCTGCAAAACACAAACACAAACAAAAAACTCAACCAAGCAAGCAAAAAACATAGAGAAGATCCTTCATATTTTGATCAATGCATTATTTTTCAGACTATATATATATTCATTCCTATAAGGGGTGTGGTGGGGGCAGGCGTAGGTGAGATTAGCTTTGCAGCATTAAAATGGCAAATAGGTTTTGTTGCTGTTAAATTCAGTGGAGGGGCCAGGGCTCACCTCTATCATAAGGATTGGATGGTATAATCCGTCCCCCATCCCCCCCAGCCCTCGTGTTCTGCTAGAAGGAATGACTGCCTTTAGTTCTCCTCCCTCAGGTATTTTAGTGTAATGAGTAGACTGAAGGTCTTAACTTGATTCCCTTTGTTTCTAACTCCTCAGAGGTTTCATTAAAGCAGCTTAACACATCGGGGTTTTTTTTTTTCCAGCTTCTCATTTAGAATGGTGGTATTGCTAATGCACTATTAGCATATAATTCCTGACCTCCCCAAATATCTAGTAGTCGCTTAAGAATAATTTTCAAGCCATATTGAGTTCTGGAAATTTTTGACACTTCCAAGGTGTTGCTAATTAATATCCGTCTGGCTATCTATTTATTCTGTTATAAAGTGTATGAGGAATTAGGAACATTTAAGAAACAAATTGCTGCATTTAAAACAACACGCCACGATTGCGTGCATCATGTTTTTCTGTTCTAGTTACTACACAATTAAGCTGAGGATTCAGTTAGGGATGGGCAAGTGTAAGGCCGCTCATTCCAAAAATGAAGTCTTCAGTCTTCAGAATGTGAGACCTTGAGAGGAGCTGCCACCCAGGATCAGAGCAAGGGTCAATCATGTGCACCCCCTGCTCACAAGTGACCAGCCAGCTACTAACTGGAAACCCACAGCTGCAACAGGACCCTCCCACCAAAGTTCCCCAGCTTTTGGGGCACGTAGGCCTGCTGCCTCGGGTACTAGAGGCAGCATATGGCCACTGGGACAAGCGGCCCCTGAGAGCCCTCTCCTCCATGAATTTGTCCAGAGCCCTTTTACAGCCATCCAAATGGGTGGCCATTGCTAAACCTTGTGGGAGCAATTTCTGTGCTCTGTATGAAGAGGGACTTCCTCTGATCTGTCCTTAATCTTTTACCAATCAGTTTTATGGGCTGAGCCTGGATACTGTGGCAAAGAAAGTCCTTAATAACGTTCTGCTAAGTTTCACTAGGGTTGGGTGAGAAATTAGTTTCAGTTCCTTTTTTTATTTATTCAGTTCCTTTTTCAGTCTCCTATTTTTAAGGAGAATGTATTAAATGTGTGCTTCCCAGAATCAAACACAAACTGGAATATAACGAGCAGTCTGATATCAATGCACTTCTGAGTTTGTGATGTGATTCATTGACAAAAAATGTGTGTGGACAATAGATAAAAATGCACGTGAGAAATGCATACATTTGGGAAATGCACATAAGCACACACAATGGGGGGAAAGGGTGCATTTCATCCATGTGCACATTTGAGGCATACATTGGGGGAAATGTTCACAAAAACACACGCGGCATCTCATACAGAACACCCTCCCCTCCAAACTTGCAATGTGATATGGAATTAGAACAGGCTTCAAGATGGAAATTGGAGAAACTTGAAGAACTCCACTTTTGCTCATTTGCACAACCCTGCATTCTGCTCAGTTCCCCTGCCATGCAGAGCAATCTCTCCAGACCTGATTATCTCACCTACCTATGATTTAGGGGAAGCTAATACCCGCGTAAACATATGTACATGTGCCTGCTAAAATCTGAGCCCTCTTAGAATCCACCAGTGATCCAGCTCACTCAGTCAATGGGTAACCTTTTTCTAGCATAACAAAGAATCCAGGACTGGTTTGCCATCTGAATTTTGATCAATTGCCATTTCCCTGGTGTTTCTGTTAGGGCTGTAATTAATGCTCTTTTCTTATTGCCAGCTGCATTTAAAATTATATGTGAATATTTTTCCATGTAGTTAGTGTTGGGTTAAAGGTGGTAATGTAGCATTGGGACCCCAATATCAGACATTTTGGGGACCTCAAATCCCTTTCACTACCAAGAGGTTGGCACCTTTCTGCCTTTCACCTTTGGATTATAGGATAAAATATGCTCATGTGTGACATGTTCTTAACAAAGCATTTTGGAGTCCCCTTAACCTCATTTTGTTTCCGACTCCCATACATGAACCCAGTGTTAAGAGGACTTGCTGGAGCAATTGATTGTAATTCAGCCATGTGAAATGAATGGGTACGATGTATTCCAAGTAGAGTTAAATATGGATTGTTAATAATCCTTCAGAAACAGCTTGTCTGCTTTATTTTTCAGCTCAGCAGATGCTGTTTTCTATCTGAGCTTCAGACTACGTGTGGCAAAGTGATAGCATCTTCCAACTAAATAAGAATTGAAAAACCTAGAACACCTTTCCCCCTCTAACATGAGCTTTAGTGCAGTTAGACTCTGGAATGAATCATAGCCTATTATCAGTGTTAGCAACAAAACAGTTGAGGGATGTTGCATCTGCATGAAAAAGTTATCTTTCTTATGCTGGCCTCTTGCCTTGATCTCATTAGGGACCCAATTCCAGAATGATTGTGTACAGGAATGTCATTTTGCAGGATGGTCCTATAGAGTGAGGCAGCTGTCACAGGCAGCTGATTCGGTATGGTATGCAAACTCAAGAAATGCTTCGATATCTGACATTCATTCATTCATTCATTCATTGAGCCAGGAAGAGGGAGAGGTACCTGTGGGATTTTCTGCCCCAGGGGCCAGACAACATGGATTAATCCTGCGATAAGGATGATTTTAAAAAATACTCACCTCTGCTTTAGACCAGTGACAGATTTGGAATAGGATGCCTCTGGATTGGGGGCAAGGAACATTTGCTGCTCTGCCAGCTTTAGCAAAATATCTTGGGTTGGCCCTTATTGAAGGCTGATTTAAGAGCTCTCTTGCATTTGGACCTTATTTGGAGCTAGATAACATTGCACCCGATTTTAACTTGCAGGGGAAACACACTTGTAAAAAGGTTCAGAGCTGGCTCAAGCTTAGGGGCAAAATAAGCAACTGTGTAATTTGAAATAGATATTCACCCCTTGGAGAAGCTGCACCTATGAGTTTCTGCCTGCAATTCAGCTATTAAAAACAGAGACATGGTCAACTCTGGTTATACAAGAGTCAGAAAAAAGAAATTGAGAAGCTCCCTAATATGGTTTGTTCTCAAGAGGTTATTTTATTAATTTATTTATTTGGGTTTTTTTTTTTTACCCTGTCCAATACCCAGTGGATCTCTGGATGGCTTACAATTCAAATCCAATACATACATATATACCCAAATAATACAAATGATCCACAAACTGAGCATGAAACATAGTTAAGATTAAACATTGAAAGTACGGAACAATAAAAAGGTCCTGATCTGGCACCGAAAAGCAAATAACACTGGCACCAGGCAGACCTCTCTGAGGAGTGCATTCTGTAGCTGGGGTACCAATGTTATTTTTAATCCTGGAAGGTACCACCTGAAAACATCTTAGCACCTGGAAGAGTCTGACTGACACGTTTGCAACTTCTCACTTTCCATCCTTTTCCCACGTTCCATGCAGGCTCTGAGGCTTCAGTATCAGTCACTGCTTTCCTTCTGTATTTTTTATTTTGCTTACCATCTTGTCTGATGAAGGGCTTGGAGAACACAAAGGTTTCCATGCAGCTGTTTTGTCTTTTTGAGTTGGCGTCATCAAGGCCTTGCCACAAATGGATGCTGGTCTGTATCCCTTTTATTAACCTCTTTGATGCACTCTCTCTGTGGGCATAAAGATAGAAACACAGAAACAGGGTGAATCAGAAGGGGTCTCCTGGGCCATCTAGTCTGACCCCTGGCTCCAGCCGGCTCCACTCACGACATGTCCAGCTGTTCTCTTTAGCCTTGGCTGAAGGGACAATTAGGCAGCTGAGGGTACTCTGCCTCTTATTCCCATGGCCAGACAATAATAAGGGGCTTTCCCCACTCTGTCTTATTGGGTCTTCTGATCTGGTGTTAAACTCACTTCTTATGAGGTTTGGGACAGCCAGATCTGGACTGAATAGCTAAAACAGAGGTGGGCAGCTTCTTGCGCTGGGGGCTGCATTGCCCCTGCGACAGCCACAGAGGACTGCACTGCTGCCCCTCATTGCCACCAGATTTGATGCTGAAATTGCAGGGGCAGCAGTGCTAACAGCAAACGTGGGCATGTTGCCCCAGAACAAGGCATGTGGGAGTGTGTGTCTTGCCTGGAAGTTGAACCACACTTGGGACGCTTACAGGAACAGGATTCTGCTTCTGAACAAAACAGATGTTCCCTGCTGCCTTGTTTTCAAGCAGACCTCCACATCTTAATTCTTTTCAGAAGGCGATGGCATTAGGGGCTGTAAAGGTGGATGAAGGTGGCTGCAAATGCCCATGTGTTGCTCACTCTTAAGTTAGAAGAAATGCAACATTTTCAAACTAATGTTTCGACTTTCTGAGCATGTTTCCAAATAAAATTTTGGAATTTAGCAGAGATAGCAGTAAACATACAGGCATCTAGAGAGCTCTTCCTTGAAGAAATATGAACACACAGGGGTATGTTGTAAATGGATGCCCAGCTGATCAGGAAATGTGGGAGTCTATTTGTGGAAGAGGGCATACTCTTTTCTTGTTCTGAGTTATCCCGCAAGATTTTCAGTGGTATAATTGGATGTAACAAGCACAGTGTTGTCATGGTTGATGTTTCCAAAAAAAGGAAGATGAAGGCCTGTTCAGGTTTGTTTTTGTATGTTTTTAAATACAATTATTTACCCACAATGATTATTCTAATGAAATACTTTGCTCTTTCCCTCTATGGATGGCTGACATTTGAACCAGGCCTTTTAGTGAAAGTTTGATCCGTTGCAATTAGCAAAGATCATGTTTATCTCCATGCTGTGAAAAAATTCCACTGATGATTTCTGCACATCAACCCTCTTCAAAGTCACAGGAGGGGCCTGGCTGTGGATGGCTGTATGTTTTCCAGTAATGTCATAAACCATTCTTCTGTTGTAAGTCACCCCAAGATGTCAGTGGTGGATAGGTTAGACAAGCTTTAAATAAATACATTAAAAAAATAAAAATAAATACTGTTTGGATTCTGTTGTTGATTTGAGATGCAAGATGGGTCATATGATATTTGGAACCTCATGGTGACCTGCAAACATTTTGCATCTCATAGTCTGGCTGACAAAGAACTCTGTGTAAGTCATATAGACACTTCTGTATTGATAGATATCGTCTGGGTCTGACTGAGATTTAGCTATTGTGTATTGCATTCAACAGCATGAAAATGTCTATGAACTTTGCTAGACAAGAAATTTTTTGTGCACTCATCATTCCTTAGGCTCAATTGTTTCACAATTCTTTAGATGATGTAGTGAACTTCCAGATTTTCACTCTTGAGTGGTTGTTTAGTGAGGGGCAAGTATTGTTAATGAAAAAGAAAGAACATATTTCCCTACTTGTGTCACTGTGCTATTACCGTAGATCACAGAGCCCCACTTAGAGCATATTGCCATGAGGCGTTGTGCTTAACATAAATAATGAAATTACAAGAAAACATTTTTCCTACAATAATTAGTGAATGTGCACAGAAATATGCTAGAAAAGGAACATTTATTACAGTTGTTGCATGGCTTCTTTGAGGCTAAAAGGGCTTCTTTGAGGCTAAACATGCACATTTACAACAGAACCAGTTTTGTAACTCTGTTTTGGCTTTTCTTCATTTTTTAATATACCAAGAGCATCTCAAAAAATAGATGCCTCAGTCAATCTCTGAGAAGCCTTCCTTAGGACCATGGGAGCCATCAACATGAAATAGAAGGGTCTCGCATCTGGTATGCAGGCACTGATCTGTATAATTCATAAGTCTTCCGCAGTGTTAAAAATTACAGCATATTACAGGGGTACTCATACCCTCTAATCGTACAGCATATTTTCGTAATGGTTTCAGCATCAGGCCCTGCCGCAATGTATTCTTAGAGCTTCCAGTGTACATATTCTGAAGCTTCTGAATACACAGGAAACTATATATAGGGGTATGAGGGAAGGTACGCCCATTCCATTCTCCTTTGGGGAGCTTACCCACAGCAAGGTGGAGAAACAGTCATCTCAAATCATACCCCTCTCCCCAACTTCAATTTGTATAACCTGCAAATCTATGCGCGGGTCAGGGAAGGCTGCCATCTAGTGACTGAAGATAGTACTGCAGGCTTCCAATAAGAGACATATTTCACTTTTTATTAATTAGAATGAAGAAATGGGTTTTGAAACCTAAATTACACCAAGGAGCATACCCCTAGCATATCCTCCGTATGTACACTATGTTTTGGCCGTCTAGGTTTCAGAGTCTTGGAATTTTAGCATTTACAGACACCCACTCTTTTCGTCATTGAGGAAGTGGAAGAACAAGAGCAGTTGGCCATGTGTGCCTCCATCTGCGGACTGGGCTGGTGTAACTCAGGCACAGGTTTAACCCCTCATAGTACACTAGCTCTAAGAAGGCATTGTGTTTTGCATTGAAATGAAGAAGATTGCTTCCCCCATACAAGGAATGCTGAGATGATCACTCTCATCTGACCTACTTTCCTGGCTTTCTGGCTATTGCATCTGTTCCTCCCACCTACTGCTTCCCCATCTGTTCGGCACGTTTAGATCAGAGGAGCTTCCCTGAATACTGCTAAATGTCAGGTAAACTTCACAAAGGCCTGTGCCCACTTTTAAGCTCATGACAGGGTGCGGTTGAAAAAGGACTCTGTTGTTCCTTGTGCAGAAGTGCCAGGACTCAAAGAAAAAGCAAAAGGTGCCCTGAACTTTGTAATCATGTGCAGCCTAGATAGGGTCATGGCTTGTTGAAAACCATCGTCATTGCCATCCTTTCTGCCTCTTGAAAGGAACTCAAGGTAGCTTACAAATGTCTCCTTTTCTCCATGTTATCCTCACAACAACACCACTGTGAGGAAGGCTAAACTGAGTCAGCAGCTGGTGCAAAGTCAGCCAGTGAACTTGAGGGCCAAGTGGGGAACAGCATCCAGATCTCCTGAGTCTCAGTCCCGCATTCTTCATCACTACACCCGAATGTGGCATCCAAGATGGAACTTGGCACTCTTACTGGAAAGATAAGATCTTACCTTTTGTTGAGAAGAGCTCAGTAACTTGATGGATGCACCATTGTTGTATGATGGGCACCAGAAAAATGTTCAGCTTGTACTGAAAATCTTCTGATGGTGAAAGCTGCTTGACAATGTAACGGATTACCTCCGTAGGTGGTGGGCTTTTATTACCAACAAGTGGAGGTTGGATGGCCATATGGTAGGGATATGGCAGTTGCAAGATGCTTGCACTGAAGGGGAGGTTGGATCAGATGGCTTCCAAGTGCTCTTCCTACTTTAAAATTGAATGGTCCTATGACCTGTTGGCCTGTGACAGCATTTGCTCTGGATTTCCTTCCCCAGCTCATACTGTACTATGTGTGGATTGATTGTAGCTTGTGCCACAACTTGGGCATTTGCAAGAGCTTGTGTGAAGCCAATATGTGCAAAGCACTCTGTATCTCTGGGGGTGAAGCATTTGGGAATCTCTGGAGACATGCATGTACTCTCAGGAAAAGGAAGGGGGAACCCTCCTAAGGACTGCAGCAAACCAATCAGGAAGAGGCTGTTGCATTCCATAGGTAAGAATAGGGAGGGAACCGGGATTTTGCTCTCAGGGCCTGCCAGGAAGTGAGGCAAGGGCTGGCGGATGGCGAGGGGAGCATGGAAACCATGCTGCCTGGGTAACCATACAATCATCTAACTGGCAGGTTTAGACAAAATCCATGTGCTGTGTAAACAGCAGAGGGTTGTTTGCTGTGTTGTGTGAACCCACCCAATGTCTGGGTGTGAGTTAGCATGCTGTTATACCCACTGAGGGCAGAAGAAGAGAAACATTACTTCTGCTTCATCTCCTAGCCCAAGCTTATATTATACTCTAGGGAGCTTTGCTTAACACACAGAATGTATTATTTTCAAAAAAACAACCATGGCAGCTTGAAGACTGTGCAGCTCTTTGGATCTTACTCATCTGAGCTTTGCTTGGGGACATTTTTTGCTGGGTCCAAGTTCCACTTTGATATCTGCAGCCTGTTGTTTTCTCTTCCATGGTTCTTCAGGTAACAAAGAAAAATTTGGCTTTTCATTTATGTGGCAAAAAGCCTTCACCACCCCTACAGGAATTTCATTAAAATGCAGCATATTACTCATGCACTGCATTGCATCACATGCACGCACGTGCGTGCACGTATGCGTGTGCACACACACAGGGTTGCCATGGAAACCCTGGGAGCCTATGGGCAGCAGGCCTTTGGGCCATCTGCAGAAAGATTTTTCAGAAAGGTACGTGAACCAGATTCACGATGTGCTTGCAAATGGCCTTGAGCATTAAATGATTTGGCTGATCTTTACCTAGCAAGAAAGAAAAAGATTAACCTAAAGAAATCAACACACTTGATTCATATGTTTCTGGTAAACGTATACACTTCATATTTTCCAAGGACACTGGCTTATAGCAATGCAGTATGTTGGCAACCCAGCACTGTACTTTAAATAATTAATACCAAATTCTTCATAGATACCTATGAAAAATACACTCATTTTTCTGCATATGTTCTGCCTAGGGAAAGCTATGCTATTAGCAAGCTTGGAAACCTAATATCATGAAGATTTCTTGCAGAAGTAGAATGTAGCCCAAGCTAAATATATACCCTGCATCATATTTTGTTTCCCTGCGTTTATTGGGAAAGACTGGTAGGAAGGCTGGTCATCTCATTCTCCCACCCAGAGTTTTTTTCCCAAGGTATGGATAGACACATCTCTCAGGTTTACTTCCTCCCACATTTGATTTATTTAAATCTTAAGTACCATGTGTCCCAACATGAAAAAAAAAAAATGTTCGAAGGCTGGTAAATTCTTATCAGAACAGAACTGAAACAAAATTCTCACCCATCTGCACTGACCAAACTGAATGCAGCTAGTTCCAATATGAAGAGGACCACAGGTACTTGCCTACCATATAAGACTGAAAGCCTTGCAGGAAAAAATTGGTGACCCTCTTTCAGCCCTAATGTGGATTAATACACAGGGATACATTTTGAAGAACTAAGCATTCAAAGCCCCAGGGCCTGGGTGGATGAGTTTGTCAGCTTCAGTTTCCGCTACAATTGATTTTGGAAGACACTCCTGCATTTTGTAAATGTTTCATGCAAAACACAGGGAAACAATTCTCAGCCAAGCATATTCCAAAGCAAGGTGAACATTCTCCCTCTCTAGCTCCATTTGCTGAACCGACTGCAGTACCGACTGCAGTTCCTGCGGGTACAAACGTGAGGTTGCTCTCATGTCGTGTGTGGAGCAACCACAATCCTGATCCTTGATAGGAGCAAAAAGGGGACGATTTCTTTCTACAAAAATGTAGAAACTCCTTTTTGAACAGGTAACATTGTATTTATTCCAGTTGGACACCGTTATTTACAGATACAAGGTAGTAAAACGTGTCACAAAACAAAATTCCACAGTTAATATTTATAGGTGCATAGTTCATGCTTAATCACTTTATGTATAAGTATATATGTATATATAGAAATATATTAACAACTTTCACAATAATTTCATCATTGGACAGGAAAGGAATAATAGGAAACATTAAAAAATTTTCTTATCCTTAAACAATACCAAAGTACCGACAATCTATGAACAAAACATAAAAAGCTTTAGAAATAAAGAACAGACACTTAGGTGTTTTTTAAAATTGTTTTCAAACTTTTTAGAACCCCAAGTCACAATATCTACACAACAACAATGGCTCTGAGACCCAGGCTTCCATTTTGGAGGGAGGAGGCAGGTCACCGAAACGAGAACTGGACACGGTTAGAGATGCTCCAATCACTGCGGATGGAAGACTTCAAAACTATAAAAATAGTTTACGACTGGGCACATTGGAACTCAGCACTTGTACAGGACAGGATGTCTGTGTTAACAGGAAGGAGGAGATGGAGTTGGGCAGGATTCACGCCTCAGGCTCATAATCCTGGTACTCTTCCTGTTGAGAACAACAATAATCAATATTTGTGAGGAAAAGGAAGAAGATACGGAGGAGGATGAAGCAGAGGATGGCAGTATAGAGGAAGAGGAAGGGAGGAGGGAGAAGAGAAAGTGGAGGAGGCAGAAGGAGAAATCAGAATTTGGATCAAATATATGAACCATTCCAGGGATAAGTCTCACTGGAGTGGTAAACCTGCGTCCAACTTCTATTGCTTCAGATTTCAGTTGGAGGTTGAGAAGCCAGAATGCGCTCCCAAAGGGGTAAGGGGAGATTTGTACACATAGTCAATTAGCAAACTGGGGTGAAGACTGATTTGCTAACACCTAGAGAACACTCAGTTCCCAAAAACCTAGTTTTCAGGTCTGTGGAAGAAAGTCTGCAATGGGAAGGTTTCTAACCAGATCTTGTATTGTGAGACATTTCTGTTTTTCTTGGATCCTACAGAATGTTCTGCTTTAACAATGGAAGAGGGCTTGGACCTCTCTCAGCTGCAAGAGAAGCCCCTGCTAATCGGGGTTGCAACAGAATAACGCTTGCACTTCTTCCTTCCTATATGAAATACAGCAACTCGGACCACAGGTTGTGTTTGGGTCCATGTTTGATATAAGAATCAGACACTGCATAAATTCTGGTTAGGAATGAAATGGAATCCTCATACATCCCAGGTTGCAAGTCTGATGGATTTGTTGATTTTTGTGAGTTAGTCCAGTCCTGCTTTGCCTTGCAGTGCTTTGGGTTCTTCATTTCCTTTTGGATATAGATTGGAAAGGAGAGACTGTTGGATTTGGCCAGGCCTGCAACCCTCGACTGTCTTATCCATTTCACAATGGCTGGATGGATGCTTATATTCTATACCACAGCAATGGTGAAAACTTACTGGAACCCTTTCATCAGGACCTTGGTGAGGTGATGGTGGCCTTCTGAGGAATCAGTGCCTCTTCCCTAGCAACATGGGCTTTGGTTCTGAAGGTGTTTGAAGCAACAATCTGGGTTTCCCACAGCTTTTCTTACACTGAATTCTCACCCATGTATAGTTTTGGTGGGCATGAACCAGATTGCTTCCTCCCAAACCTCCTCCAACCCTGGCCAGGTCAACAGCAGGATAGCTCAGTGGGGCAACAGTGATCATGGCTGGGCAGCTATGTACTTCTCTCTGGTCTTCCACTAGCCAAGACCAGATTGGGCCAAGCCAAGGGTCTTGTCTCATCCCTGGCACTAGCTTCTGGTTTTGTACTGAGTTGGTTCTTCTGATATCTTTTGTTTTTGGTAGGATCATAAGAATATAGGTCAGATGGAGCTGGCATACTCCACTTAAAGCAGGAGGCTGAACTGAAGGCAGGAAGCTGGAGCAGAGCGAAGAGGGCGCTGCTTTTATGGATCACACTGGAGAAATGTAATATATCGTATTCTTTTGCTTCACACTAATGTTTACAGAGGAAAAATGTAGGCTAACTGCTTTTAAATTTGGTAAATGTGCAGTTTTAATGGTGCTCATTCTTTAGAGAACATTGCAATGCACTGACATTCACAGTGCATTAAAATCTGTAATTCTGTATTTTAAAAATTGAGCAGGGAGATCTTTGTAGGATCTTGCTGAAGATGGATGGTGGGTGAGCCTTTGCAGAAAGGAAAAGTGTTCACAGGAAATAAAAAAATCTACATACTAAACAGTTTTTCTGAAATGGAATTCTTGGAAAAAGCAGGCTATATGTGCATTTTCTTTGATAATGATCTAGGATCTGGTCAAAGTTGAAGTCCTTACATTGAGTTCACTGGCACTGTAGTATAAAATGGAGAGGTGGAGCTCAAACTTGGACTCAGCTTCAGGCAGCATGGAGAATGGCTAAAAATGGGAACTAAACTTTAACGGATTCTTACAAAATCTCTTTTCCTAGAAATCTTGAAGTACATCTTCTTGGGACCTCTAGTGCAAACACCTTACAGTAGTCTCTACTCCATTCCAGCAATGGGTGTGTGGGTTAGAAATGGGTTGACTCATGAACCTGTATATAGGCACAATCCCCAGTAAATTCTATTGGTCTTTTCAAAACTCTTTCCCCTTTCCTCCAAGTTTCTCCCTTTCCTCAAGATTCTCCTGAATGTGAAATTTGTCTCAGGTCTTCTCAGCTTCAGCACTATACAGAATTCTTTCAGTGAGTGCAAGCCAAGCTTAATGACAAGACAGTTCTTAAATTTCCCATTTCCATCATACCCATTACTGATGTAACCTGTGAGAAGCCATCAAAGAAAGATTTACCTCAGGAGGCATTTCGTAGGCTTCATTGTCAGGGTCTGCCTGCATGTTTGTGTTATCCATAACTCCTTCCTGTGTGAAACCTTCTTCATTCTGAGGTTTAAATGAGAGAATGAAACAATAGAATGACACGGACTTGTTGCAGTTTAATCTGAAATAGAACTCTTCAGTCTCCATTCCAATAAAGTATTGTGTGGCTCATTTTGGTTAATGAAGTACTGAGCATGAAATGTTACATCAAGAGCAAAAAATGAAAGAATTCTCCCAGCTACAGGGAACTGATTGAGAGAACAACAGCCTTAGTATGCTAGTTTTTGAAAGACACTTCAGAAATATCTGTTGAAATCTTGTGGGTGAAAGCTGATCTGCCTGAAGCTGTTCTCATCTGCTCACAGGCTTCCATATTGTGAAAATTTACCCAGCTGCCCTTCATGCTTGAAATGTGGATTCGGGCCATTTCCATTCCTCAGCAAGAGTGTATCTGAGAATAGCTCTCCTCACCCTCAGCACCCACTCTGGGTCTAATGCTACATGCTAATAATTATAGCAGAATTCTAATGCCTTAGCAAAGCAAAGCAAAAGGCAGATCTTCAGGTAGAAGCAAAGGGAGAGAGAAATGGTGCTTAGCCTGTCCTCCACCCTTCCTCTGAGTCAAACTGCCCATCCTTAGTGGCTTTCTCTCCTGTGTGGCTCAAAACAGGCCTCTGCGACTAGGGCATCGTTATATGTGCTACAATGGCAAGGAACACTTCAGGCTTTGCATTAAGAACTGCTTCAATTTTCCCTATATAGGTTTGTCAGCAATTTCTCTGGGATAAGGTTGTCCATGGCTAATACTGGTGATGGCAATATGCTACCTCTAGTATCAGAGGCGGTATACCTCTGCACGCCAGTTGCTGGGGAACATAGGCTGGAGGATGCTGCTGCACTCAGGTCAAGCTTGTGGATTTTCTGTGAGCAGATGGTAGGCCATCATCCAAATAGAAAGCTGCTAAGATGACCCTTGGCCTGGTCCAAACACTGATCAGGCCTTGCCATCTCCTATCACTGATTGGCTGTTTCTAGGGAATTTTTTTTGTTGATTTCAAACTAGGTTTATTTTGCAGTAGGAATAAGTATCCTTCTGGCCTATTCCTCAGGTGTAAAAGCCAGAAGGGGCTGGAAGGTTCTCTTTATTTAAAGAAATGCCCCATGTGTTAGAGATACCCCAGAACAATGCTTTCATGCTTGCAATAGCAAATTATTATTAACCCATAAAACCCTGGACCCATATGGAGCAGATTAGAATGGCCCAGAACTCCAGCTTCTTCATGAGCCGAAGCCACCAGATTCATCAGAGTGATGATGGACCAAACTTCACAGATGCCATTCTGGACAATAGTCTGTATTCAAAAAAATAGCTCAGAAGTTCAACTTCCAAATGAGCTGCATCAACAAAATACACAACTGTATGGCAGGTGAGGAGGTTTAGTCAGTCATAAAAGGTCCACAAAAATCACATGCCAGTTCTTCTAAACAATGGTCCATATTCTGGGAAATAGGCTGGAAAGGCAGCATCCCAGTGAGCCAAACCAACCGAATTCAGCAATCAACCATGCCTAGATGAGAGGGATGCAATAAGATAAACAAATGCAACCACCCATTGTTAGAATGAAAAGCCATCTTCACTGTAGTACAGAAATACCATCCAATCAAAACAAGTTTAAAAAGAATTACGTTTCCTCTTGTGCCATGGAGGTTCACCTGCCTAGGTAGGCACACAGGCCATTTGGAGCTGAGGTTCCTCCTTCAACCATTCAAAAGCCACAGACTGTTTCCTTGCAAAGTGTTCTTTACTGACCCAAAAGCACAAATCACCCAGAAAGAACTCTGAGCACACACAGAACAGTTTGTTGAGCCCACTGTAGGTTTCGCCTCCAGGAACTCTCCTTATGAGCCTGCCTGGGCCCTATTCCTTTGGGATGAGCCTTCTGAAATGCCTCCTCACTGCACGTCTGTCCTCTAATTGGGGTGTCCTCCTCTGCTCATGGGGTAAAGAACCAGGACTGCCTGGTCTGTGTCTGAGAAACTTCCCTGTTCTGAGTATACTCCCACCAGCTATATACCTTGGTTATTCCCAGAGACTGCCTGCCCACCTGGGGAGTCTGGCCTTGACATAGGTGCCTTCCCTCCTCCCATCCCCGTGTCCTGGCATGGCCCACATTCCCAGGCTCCCCCCAGTTTTGCCTCACATTCTGATTCTGATTCGGATGAATCCCAGTCAGAAGTCCTTGAGAACAAGCACTCAAATAGCCATCTTTCTCACTCCCAACACAGACCGATACATGTCAAGGCCAGAATGCACATTTGGAATCCTACTGAGGGGGAAAACCATTAGAGAGTGATTTGGAATAGGAAGCAGGCAGGAAAGACAAGGCTCAACTGCCCTTTCTCTCCATTGTTCCCAATTACTCCTTCTTGAAGCAGCGTTGCTTTTTGAAAGCAAAGGTCAGTGAGAAGTGAAAATTCTTCATTTTGACACAGGTTCCAGTCATTCTAATGGTCCCCAGGCTACTTTTCTACTTTTCATTGAAATGAAAGGCATACATATAATCATATGAATAATATGATTAACAGCATGAATTCATATCTTCTATAGTGCTGTCTCTATATTTCACATAATAATAGAATTTTATTAACATATAATATAAATTAATATATATGAATGAATTAATAATGCAATCTTTCAGTTGCAGAAATTACATTTTTAGTATCAGTATGAGAACTTATTTTCTCCCAGTTCAGAATTTTAGATCTTTCAGTCATGCATATTACCATTTTTTTGTTCATGCTCAGACTTTACCTGATCACCTGTTCTACAAATGGGAGGCATTCTGCCCCACCCTACCCTCCTGACTGCATTTGCTAAATGCCTTCCCTGGTCCAGCATGCATATTTTGCATGTGGTTTGTGTGCATCCAACAAACATGTAGTTCTACATGACTTGCAAGTAGTTCTTGCATTGCAAACAGCACTCTGTTGATGTTTGCCTCTCAGAGCCTGGCCCATCTTAGGTAGAACACTGAAAAATGTCTAAGTGGTCAAGGCATGGGGAAAGGAGAGAGATCTGGAAAATTATGACACCTTGTTGTGAATGGAGAAAGACTAACAAATGTCAAAGATACAAGTCACTTTCCTTTGGATATAGTTAAGGACATGGCACAAGAGGAAACATGAAAGTGCTACATGGGGCTCCACCTCCTTAACATTCTGTCAACCCCCTAAACCAGCCTTCCCCAGCTTCCAGATGTGCTGGTCTGCAAATACAATAATTCATAGGGATCCATGGGCATAGCATAAATCTGGAAGGCACCAGTTTGGGTAAGGCTGCACTTCACCAACATGTTTCAGAAGCCTACACACCTCAAATACAGCACAGCCTTTGTCAAATTTTGTGTGGCAAGAGCAAAGCGGCAGAAGCAAATGCTTCCAATGCCCACTGGACAGTGTATCTACTCGGTTAAGCAACTTAAAGAACTATCCATGGTGCTGAACATGTTTTGGCAGTAGGTTTCAGCATCATAGAATGCTTCATGGATGATACTGGAGCCACCATCCTTCAATGGGGTGAAGCTTCCAATAACTAAGATATATACCAGCTTTCCCCAACAAGGTGTCCACCACATGGGTCAGCTTACAATTTCCACTTTCCCAATCAGCACTTTCCCAATATAATCAAATTATATTGATTTGGGATGATCGCTGGTACAGTCAGACACATCTGTACAGCGGTAGTTCCAAAACTGTGTTTGGTGGAACCCTAGGGTTCTGAAAAAGCCATGCAGGGGTTCCATGAAAAATCTCAAAAATCAAATTTAAAATGGATTTTAAAATGAAACTGCACAAGGCCAACTATTTGGTTGTTTGCTGCTTGGACACGAAATGACAAGGAAATGCATCACATCATTTGTTTCCTAAGACTCTATTATGTAGTGTTGGGAATAATCAAAAGAATTCATTTGGGTTATTCCCATATAATTGCTTTATTCATTTGTCATATTTAAAATGTTTTCTCTTTATTTCTAAACCTTTATGTTATCCAAGCACCCAGGCAATAGGAGCAGATGAAAGAAGGAAGAATGTTGTAGGTTTATTTATTTATTTATTTATATTGCGATTTATATCCTGCCTTTTTCCTACAAAGGGCTCAAGGCAGCTTACATCATCTCTCCTCCTCCATCTTATCCCCACAACAACAACCCTGTGAGGTTGGTTGGGCTGAGAGTCTGTGACTGGCCCAAAGTCACCCAGTTGGCTCCATGGCCGAGTGGGGACTCGAACCGGGATCGCCTGAGTCCCAGTCCCATGCGCTTAACCACTACACCATATAGAGTTAGGGTTCCACGGGGAAAAAAGTGTCTTCCAAGTTCCAAGGTTCCATGAAAGCGTTTGGGAATCACTGCTGTAGAGCATTCAGTTGGGGAAAGGTGGTGTACAAATATGTATTTCTTTTGACTCTGTCTTGCCTCTGGCTTACTAGAGGGAAATGTGGAATGAGTGGTCATAGTGAGCTTGTAAGCTCTCCTTTGAACTGCTTGTCTGCAATGCTGATGCCTTCCCCTTTTAATACATTCCCCACCTAGAAATAGCTTCTATTTTCTGTATTCGATACTTTAGCAGCACCTTTATTACTCATTTTTTTCTTCCAAATGCATTTTCTGAATTTTTGCTAAAGTCTTTCTAAAAGCGTTAGGTCAGATCCTGACTTGATTTTTTGTGTTCAACTTGGGTGTTGTTTATATTAACTGGAACAAAGCTCAACTCATTTAGTCCAGATCCAACCCATTAAAAATAAGCATTTCTGTATTCTGTTTCTCACAAATTAGCTAATCCTAAATTTGTTTTCTCAGAAGTTGAATGGACTCGCTCCCAGGCAAATATGCAAAGGATGGCAGATATATTACATAAACATAAAGAGTCATGCAAACTTATGTGAAACCACTGGTAAAATTTGTTCTGAAAGGTAGTATGAATGCATTGCCTGATCTCCAGTTTTTCTTTTCTGGACACAACAGTACTTTTGGGAAAGTAAGAAACTCCTGTGGGCTCCACCACAAAATGGCTTACATGGAAGATAGCTAGGTAGCCATATAATGGTTGCTGTGGGAGCCTGGCTAATCAGAAGACAAGCAATTGACCCAAAGAACTGGGTGGATTCACATGGCACAAGAAGTCATGGTGTAATAGTACTGTTGTGGGTCTGTTGTGTTGTCTGGAACCAGTTTTGGCATTCCTGTATGATAGGATTAGTTTTCTGAAACCATTGACAGAATCAACAGTCTGTTCTAAGGCTTCCATGCTTCGCTGTCTCTTTTCCATTTCTCCAGAACTGGGATCACCATTTTACCATTCTTGGTATAGAAATACCATAAAGTCCCCTGGCAAGAGCAGCCATGAAAGTGGTCGCTTCTAGCCTTCAATCTCTACTGCTTTCAGCTGCTTAGCCACAAACTTGCTTTATTCCCATTGGAAGAGTAATGTGTCCATCTCCTTGCTTAGTTTTGGAAAAAGGCAGCCAGTGAGAAAGCACATGGCTGGAGAAGGGGGTGGGGTCATGACACTTTTTTTTTCATTTAATAAAAAAAATGGTAGGGACTGGAGTGGCTGGGAAGCACCGCAGGCATGCAGGTATGCTCAGGAGAAGGAAGGGAAGGGGAAGCTGCCTCAGAACCAGAGCAGGCCGATCAGCAGGAGGCTGCTGTGGTCCATAGACACGAATGGGCAAAGGACAGGCATTTCACCCATGGGGCTGCTGGGATGCATGGAAATGCTGAGGGAGTGAAGGAGGGACCACCGAAACCATAATGCTTGGGAAACCACATGATCATCTGACCAGTACATCTGGGCAAAATTGAGCACAATAGAAACAGTGCAGGGTTGTTTTTGCTATGTCATGTGAACCTAGCCACTGAGTACAAGTGGAGGAAAGTCCTGACTGACTTCTAAAGCCAGTCCACATATTTGATCTACAGATGCCTCACAAAATACCCATTTAAAGTTACTGTCCTTTGTATAATTAGTCAGTGGTAATTGCTCCTGAGTGATCCTGTGGAGGATTGCTCTGCTCATCTTACACACGGCCACAAGCCTTTTTCATGCTCCAAAGGGAAGGAAAATGCCCTAGATCAAAAAGAAAAGGTTTTTCCTATCTTGATCCCAGGCTCAGCCCTCAGAGGTTCACACCTACAGCATATGTGAAGACATAGGAAAAAGCCGGGGAAAGCAGAGAAATAGAGCAAGGCCAGAGGCTGGGAAGTGGAAGAAATTTTGTGTGAGTGTATGAATGTGAGAGAGAAAGCAAAAGAGTGCGTGAGCGAGCAAGAGTGAAAGGTGAGGGTGTGAGAAAGAGAAGGAGCAAAACCAGAGATGGGGAAAGGAGAGCTAGAGTGAGGGAGGGGATAGGTAGAAAGAAAAAGCAAGGCGAAAGGTTGGGCGTACAGAGTACATGAGCAAAAAGGGAAAGGACTCTGTAGATGGAAGACGGTTGGGCAGAGCCAGGAAACAACCCCAGCTTCTCTTCCTGTCCACCAAACAGATCAGCAGAAGGTTCCAAAGGGGGACTGAGAAACTGACACCACCCTCACTTGTTCAATGTGCTTTTCTTGCTTTTAAGGGAAAGCCGTGCTGAGCAGCAGCGGAGGTCCTCACAGACGCCACACGGGTTTAGCGTTTTAGTCCAAGCAGCCTGAGGGGCTCCTTCATTTCCTTCCATATCAGGGACAGTTCTGTGTGCCTTCCACGCGGACGTGGTGTCAAATTTTAAGAATTTGGCCTCCAAAGCTACAGATATTATACTTTATTTACTTTAAAAAACACCTTCCATTAAGATTAATAGGAAATAATTTCTTTCCACATACGACTGATGATCAGCTTTGAGTTTTGATGGTGATGGCTTGTGTTAATCCTAACTGCCTCCTAGGGGACAGATAAATGTGCCTATTTTTTTTCCTCTCACATTCAGATTTTTTTTTAACCTCAAGCTCTTCCTATCCCATTTATGAAGGAATTTGCAAATTTTGGTAAGTTCTTATAAGAACGAACAGCACAAAATTCTCAAACACCCACACAAACAAAATGAAATATATTGCTAATTCTGTACCATCCCTGTCTGCCATGGAGTTGCTGAATAGAACAAGCCCTTCCAGAAAAGAGGTGGCAACTGAATTTAGCATGTCTGGCTGCGAATGATGGCAGCTGCAAGACATTTTTTGTCTAAGTATGCCTAGCATTGCACCTTTGAGCATTCAAAGCACCCTTCCTGGTTAGACAAATGGGCCAGTTTTCTCCATCTCCAATATTTGGTTTTTTAAAAATATATGTCTCAAATTGTTTCCTTCCAGTTTATGAAGAAATATGTGAATTTTTCTTACGTTCTTATATTAAAAAAAGAACAGCATGACATTCACATCCATCCCTGTTCTCTCACTCTATCATTAAAGAGCCTTTTTTTTTTTTCTTTTGACTTACCAGCAATGGAATACATTAAGCAAAAGCTGTTTGTGAAATTGCTCTTGAGCTTCCACAAGGGGAAAACGAAAGTGTACTGTCACATGTCATCAGTCGTGGGAAAAACAGAAGGTGACAGATTTTGCTAGCATCATGAGCAAATAAAAAAATTACTAAAAGGAATGTTGGCTTGCTAGTGCAGTTGCAGACAGAATTAAAAATCATGATTTCTGGGTTAGGCCCTAGTAGCTTTCTGAAACGTAAGCCTAAGCGCTTTCCTTCAGCTTCAGCTAATCCATCAGCTGCGTCCCTACCTGGAGGACGATTGCCTAGCGACAGGGATGCACGCATTGGTTACTTCCCGGTTGGATTTCTGCAACGCGCTCTACGTGGGGCTGCCCTTGAAGACAGTCCGGATACTTCAGATGGTGCAAAATAGAGCAGCCAGGTTGCTGACGGGGACTGGGCGTTAATCTCACATAACCCCAGTCCTCTACTAGCTTCACTGGCTTCCCATCAAAGTCTGGGCTCAATTCAAGGTGTTGGTCATCACCTACAAAGCCCTTAATGTCTTGGGACCTGGATACTTGAAGGAACACCTGCTTCCATATTTGCGCTCCTGCCCCCTGAGATTGGCAGCAGAGGCCCTCCTCTGGGAACCCTCTTTGAAAGACATCAGGAGGCTAAGTACCCGGAGGAGGGCTTTCTCTGCGGTGGCGCCCCACCTATGGAATGTGCTCCCCAGAGAGGTCTGCCTGGCGCCATTGTTATTTGTTTTTCGGCGCCAGGCTAAGACCTTTTTATTTAAACAATATTTTAACAATGTTTAATATTAGCTATAGGTTTTAATTTGCAGCTGAAATGAATCGGGTTTTTAATTTGTATAGTTTGTTTTTTGGTTTTTTTTGTACCATGTTTGTTTATTTATGTAAGCCGTCCCAAGGTGTTAAGCAATGGGACGGCGTACAAAAACTCTAAATAAATAAATAAATAAATAAACTGCCCGATCAGTGACTGACGACTGGTCTATATGGATAAGCAGAATGAGGTGGCTTACCAAAGGGGAGCTGAACCCAAAGCCTGTGAGCCTGATCAAGTCCATCAGGCACTGCATCCCAGGCCCCCTGCACAGGCTAGATGGCCAGGACCCTTTTCCCACAAAAGCCAATCACATTGGGACTGCCTGACTTTTGCACAGCTTTCCTCCACCCTATCCAAACATACTGAAATCCCTCTCCTAATGCTTAGTAGCTGCTAGTCAGAACTTGAAGTTAAAATGTGCTGATAGTTTTGGTTTCTGGGGTATTTATTTCATTTTTCTCCCCCCTCCCCCACAGTAGAGCGTCTCTGAAACTGAATTTTGCTGTTAGCCAGTAAAAGGTTTGGTCATCCCTGAGGTTCTGGTTTAGATGACGGGTGAGGAGTATCTCCTTTCTGAATGCCCCCTTATAGAAAAGCCTCTCTCAAAATATAAAACTTGCCAAGTATGGGTGAGCGATTCATCCAGTTCACCTTTCATTGCAAACTTAACCACATTTGCCGTTCCTAAACATGAACTGGAACACAATAAGATGCTGAAATCCACATGTTTTCTTAAAGTTTGAAACGTCATTTACAAAAATAACTTACTAATGCAAGCCAAGAAGCAAAGCAAAAGACAACACCAAATAAGAAAACAAAATCAAAATAAACAAACACCTTTAGTGAAAAATGGAAAACATGCACAAAAATGTTTCATTCAATGGAAATACTGCAGGCAAACGTGGAGACCTTTGAAAAGATGTATATGAAAAGGTATGCACAAAAATGTGGACGTTTAAACAAAAGTGTTCATTCATGATCTGTTTTTCATGGAAGGCAGGCAGGCAGGCAGGCAGGCAGGCAGGCTCTGCTGAATACCCTGAGGGTATGGAATGGGCTTCCATGGGAGGTGGTTGAGGCCCCATCGGTGAGGTTGTTCAAGGATAGGCTAGACATGCACATGGTGGGGAGCTGGCTGGAGCTGGGGGTCAGACTAGATGGCCCGGGAGACCCCTTCTTGTTATATCCCAAAGGACGCCTTGTCAGTCCTTGGCAAACAGACCACAAGACCAGAGTGGAGAGGAGGAGACGCTCCTTTATTTTACCTGCGCAGGGACCAACACTTTAGTAAAGTGCGGTGCCTATGTATGGTATTACAAGCCTTTTTATAGCATTTCTTTATCTCTGGAAAAGTACTAACGTATGTCTTCGGCACGTCTCTTGCCACAGTTTCTGCTGACCACCCCTAATCGTGCTGGTATCCAGGTCTTGCAGGCCTCTTAGACATGTTATCTTCCCTGCCTGACCTTGCGCTCGTGCTTCTTGTGCAAATCTATCACCACCTTGATCCTGTTTTTGGTTTTGCATGGTCATGCTTGCGTGACTCTGAGCGGGTCGGGGTATACCCTGTACCTTTCAGATAAAGTAGTTAGCAAGTAGGTGTGCCGTGCGCAAGGGTGGGTTAGGTTCAATAAGCGGTAAGCGGATATTCTGTGCTGCTAGCTAGTCCAGTTCACTTCTGACCCTCTCTGTTTCTATGTTTCTAACACAGTGATGGCATTAAATGAACTCAGTAGTAGAAAAATGATAATCTGAGAGAAATCAAGCTTCACAGAGTCATTGCTAACTGAGGCCAAGATGGGCTTGAAACTTTTACCCTACATGCAAGGGAGACCCTCCGTTAGGCAGAGTGAAGCAGCCACCTCCAATGGCCGAAGCTGAGTGGAGGCAGCAAGGAGGCCTTGGGAGGAGCCACCTGTGTGCCCTATGACCTACTTTTCACTCTCTAAATGATCCTCCTGGTTCAAGTGCAGTGGAGGATGCTGCCCCATCATCAGCCAGTCCAGTCAATTGTCATACATGGAAGGGAAGAGGCCACCATCTTGTTCTCCTCTTTAGGCAACAAAATGTCTTGGGTCTCCCATGTCCGCATGTAAAAAATCAACATGCTAAGCAATCAACATAATGTGCACTCTGAGTCCCCCATAGCTTTCTGTCAGTGTGAATCAACTGCAGATTCCCAGGGATTCCACACCCTCTCTGTTCTCCATTACAACTGGCCATGGCTTACCCACTCTGTTCATCATTACTGTAACCCACATCTTGGCTTTCTAGGCTCATGCCTAGGTATATTCTCTGACCTGTCAGCCACGCTGCTGAGACTCTGCTTGAAGGATGAAGCACTATAGTTGCCTTATCTTTTATTTGTATGCAATTATTAATTGGTGCTAAGAGAGAAATGGATCTATCTTACCATTTCTAACAAGGTTTTCTTTTGCCAATTAACCTTAGTAACAAAAGTTAGCACTTTCCGGTTAGTAATGTGATCAAATCTATTATCTGTTGTTGAGCATGTTTATCTAGTGAACCATACCTTTCAGCAACAGCATTTAAAAAAAACAGATTGAATATTTTACTGTATCATTTAAGTAGGGTTATGCTTCTTAAGGTATCTGTGATAGCCACAGCTAATAATTAATAGAGATTATTATTTAAATAAGAAACACCTCTGAACAGGCAGCTATCTCTTCTTTCTTCATTTAAGACACCAGAAGAATTAGCATAATTATTCCTGATAACATTACAGAAATCTAGCTCTTTTAATCAGCAGAGTTTATAATAATTTCCTGTCTCCAGCCATTCCTCTCTGGTATGCACTGAAATATTTAACACTTTTCCTCTGTTACAAGTTCAGCCTGTTCTTAATGAGACCATCATGTTTAACAAAACCCTTCGCATTTTCAAATGTGGACAAATTAGATTTGCAGTTCTGCTTCCCTGCAGTTTGTAAGACCCTAATGATTCAGAGGAGACCAATGGGTTGTTAGACCTTTGCCTGAGGACCAATTTGAAGAAGAATACTCAGGGAGCTACTGCGGCAGGGAGAGAGAAAGAGAGACTCCAGTGCTTGACTGTTTACTGAGGTGGTGGCTCCAGGTATTTGAGGACCCTCCCTCAGGGCATCAGCAGGGCACTGTCTACTACTGTATCCTGCTCTTGTCTGGGTGGGGAACCTCAGAGCATGCTCAGCCATGCCTACCCTTGACACCAACCCTGGTTTTATGTCACCAATTTAGATCCCTGCAAAGGAGAGTGTCATTTTCCTGACTCTTTTGTGGGGGATGCAAAATTTCTGTGAAGTTTTTGGAGGAGGTCAGTTGTGTGCTTCCTTTAAGAATGGAAGTTGTTTCTGAGATCACCAATGCTAGAGTGCAGAGTGCTCTTACTTCTAATTATTAGCTTTTCACTTTAAAATGACAACCTGCTGCACTGTTCTCTGGTGCTCCGTAGCTTCCCTGTCAGGGTTGGAACATAACAAAATAAAACACTTCAACATTTTATTTACTCAGGTTTACATTTCTATCTGCCTTTTTTCTCGCAAGGATCTGAAGGCAGCTTATATGAAGCTCCTCCTCCTTTCCGTTTTATCCTCACAACAACCCTGTGAGGTAAATTGGACCAAGAACACATGACTGGCCCAAAGCCACCCAGTGAGCTTCATGGTGAATAGGGCAGTTAAGCCTGGGTCTCCCTAATCTTGGTCCAACGTGCCAAAATCTGCCCCACATTGAAAGCAAGGCCTACGGCAAGCTGAGCCTGGCGCTGTGTGGAGGGAGGAGACATGGCAACGTCGTGCTTTGGGCTCATTGTTTAATGTGGCCTATGAACTGGGCCAGCATCTACAGACACAGAAATGAGATTTGTGTCGCCATCCCATCTCATGCACTAGATTTCCCTCCATCTGTAATCACAGGCAAATGCCACTGGAAAATAAATTTCCCAGCAAAACATGAATAAATATGCGGAATGGGCTGTCTAGGACTGACTAATACTTGTTCTCCTTCTGTGCACTATTTGTCTTCTCAGAATGAGCTAAGAGAACTGTAATTGTCCTTATCTATGATTAATGGAGGGCCGTCCTTCGTAGAAGAAAAAGCTGCCACCTCAGCCAAATTGGGTCACAACGCTGAGAGGTGTATTCTTGATTATATGTTTATTAATGTCACTAGAAACACCCCCATTCAGTGCAGCCTGTCATGACTAACAGTTCAGTACATGAGGTGTTCATTACCTAGGAGTAATGTTGAAAATTTGGGAACAATATAGTAGTATTTACATACTGTTCAGGGCTGCTTCAGCTCTTTATCAGATGCTGTTTCTGTTTGCTGGTGCTGATCAAGCACCAGCCCTTGTTTGTTCATGTTGTCTGGTCTCTGGCTGGCTTTGGTATCAGATGACTGTGAATAGGACAGCCACCACTATCTGCAGCACCACATTACACTTATACTCTGATTTTCTGCCCTCTTGTAAGGAACCCAAGGCAGCTTAGATAATCCTCCTCCTCTGATTTCTCCTCACAACAACCCTATGAGGTAGGCTGGGCTGAGAATGATGGACAGGCTCCAAGCCACCCAGTGAGTTTCAAGGCTGAGTTGGGACTGAAACCTGAATCTCCTGAGTTCCAGTCCAGGACTCTAACTGCTACTCTCATCAATATTCATCTTTGCCTTGGAGCAATGCTGAACCAGGGCGAAAGAAAGGGTGGACAATAGCCTGGGACATCCAGACTCTTAATGGGAGCTATGAATAGGAGTTTGTTCTGTGATACAAAGACCACTTTGAAATGATTGGAATGGAGAGAGAGCCATTTTGAAGGAGGTGATTCAGTTCTTCCTTCCAGTTGCAGGAAGAAGGCAAGCTCACTAGTTGAAAGGGAAGTGAGAGAGTAAGAATCAGATGAAGGGGGAAGGAAGCAAGGTTTTTGCTCTGGAAAGGGTGGTTAAAGGCATCCTCTCTGAGAGATCTGACATAGGGGTATCAGATTTGCTGTTGGAATACAGCTGTATGCCTCTGTCCAGGCTTAATTTGTATATTTAAAAGAAAGTTTACAGAGAAGCTTTTTGTGAACTTTTTCTATAAGGGAAACCAAATCCAGGTAACAGTTATCTCTGGAACCTCTCACTGATCAGGTAAGCGGGGAACATGTTAAGAAAAGTCTATGGTGTTCTCTCTCCCCCCCACCCTCTCCTTGCCCCCTTCCAGGTTTATTTTTAAACCATGGAACAAATGCCCTTGGGTTCTAAGTAAGCGGAAGAGGAGATATGGCACAGCCAATGGACATAGTGTATACGATGCTGGGCCTTCAACAACGGACAATGGTGCGAAGTCCTTGAGCAACTTGGGCAGGTATATCCAGGGATGTAGGTAAGGAAGTTCAGGAAACTAAAGCTGTAGGGCATTTTTCAGAGCAGGAAAACTAGATTCACTGGAGAACTGAAGAACTCTCTTTGCTCTGGCAATAAATGAGGAGGTAGCAACCAAGGTGTTTTGTGACAGATGATCATATAGGAAATCAGAGAAAATAATCAGACAGAGACCAGATACTAAGTTTCCTCTTTGGGGAAGGGATTTTATCTTCATGCTAGTAGTTAAAATGCTAATGCTTCTTTGCAAGATGGTTTGCATTTTTAATTAAAAGCTAAAGGTTGTATTCCAAGATGGTATGTTAAAGTTGCAGAGTGCAACCAGAAGGAATTGACATGAAGGTCAATGGAGCTTACTCTGTAGGAAGCATACTCTGTAGGATTGCATGTATGCCTCATAAACTCTAAGAGTTTATTATGGCTGGTTGGTTTGCCTGTTTCAAGGACCTGGATTGTATGATGGAGTTTTTAACTAGTTAGTTAATTCAGTATAAATAACAGAAAAGCAAGTGTTTGCTCACTCTCTCCCCCCCCCCCCCACACTGCCCCCTTCCTGGGAGGATGGCTATGGAGCTGCCATACTGAGTTTCCACTCACCAATGTTCAGCAGTAGGACCCTTTTCCGCCTGTGAACTGTCAGTAGATACGTACAATCACAGCTTCTGCCCTTAACACTACACAACAAGCGCCGGAAAAGGCAGTGACATATGGGACAGGGCACAGGAGAAGGCCTTTCAGGGTTATCCCTGTCATGTCAACCTCTATTAGGTGAAAGTAAGAAGCTCATCGATGCGGACACGCTTGAAAACCTATACCAAAACCTAAGAAAGGGCCCCTGTTGATTTTGAAGTGGATGCCCTGCAGTTATTGACATTGTAAGTTTCTCTCTCAAGTGCTCCCTTTAGTACGATGCAATACACTACCCTCCATTTACCCAGATGATGTTCAAAATTTCTGCCAGTTGGAAGAAAAGGCATCACTCAGTGGGAGAAAGTACCTGCAGTGATGATTAGAACACTAAAGCTTTCTGGATACCCTCCAGCAGCAGTAAACTACTTGGGTAAAAAGCAAACATTCAAGAACATGAGCACAGAAGCTAACAAGTATTTCAGATGTTTGTTTATTGTTGGGAAGCAGGCAAATTATTATTATTGGCTTGAAGGGTGCAGGTTGTGTCTGCCACTGGAGGATGCTGGTGTTTGGCTTTGTCAGTCTTCCTGCACCAGCTGCGCTGTGTTTATTACAGCCGCAGTGGTAATTGTTGTAAAATTGCTCTCTTCCTCTGCTCAGCCGAGGCAGAAGTCAATACAGAGTTTGAAGCAGAGTAAGAGAGCATTCTCTCAGGCTTACCTGGAGAGGAGCCTCAAAGCCTCAGATGAGAGAAAAGAGGGGCCCACTATTCTTCGCCATCCTTGTACCACTTTCTTGGGATTGAAAGGATCAGAGAGGGGATCCTTTTCAACAAGTTGGTGCATCCATTCCTTTGTCTCCTGTGCCCATCTTTCTACTTGTGTCAACCAGAAATGTTCCCTCTTCTGGTCTTTGACATGCTCTAACTCAAGAGTGATGCAGAAAATTGGAATGTGATCTTGGTCACAGTGGGTAGCTCAGTGAAAACATCAACCCAGAGTTCAGTAGCTGTGGAAAAGGTGAATTTCACCCTTAGAAAAGGGATTCAGAATAAAACCAATGCTTTTAAATAAATCTATGATGTCAGCAATACTGTGTACATAATACAATGAGTTCTGGTTGCTGCAGCTCAGAAATGATATAGTAGAGCTGGAAAAGATGCAGGAAAGGTTAACCAAACAATGGGACAATGGAACAGTGCCCAAGGATTCAAAGTTCGGTGCTTTATATCTTAGAAAAAAGGCAGGTAAAGAGAGGGGGGCATGACAGAAGTACCTAAAATTATGGACAATGGGGTAAAAGTGGCCAGAGAAATATTTTTCTCCTTTTCTCATATTATCAGCACCAGGTGTTGCTGCATGAAACTAAATGGTGGGAAATCCAGGAGAGGAAATTTTCATTGATATAGCAAATAGCCAAACTATGGAAGTAATTCCCACAAAGAATGGGATATCCACCACCAATTTGGATGGCTTTCAAGGGGGATTTGACGAATTCTTGGAGGTTAAGGTTATCAGTGGCTACTAGTCATGATGGCCATATACTCTACTTGGGATTAGAAACAGCGTTCTAGGAAACCGTTGCCCTCATGCCCTGTTTGTGGCCTTTGCATTGGTATCTCACTGGCCACTGTGGGAAAGGGGATACTGGACTAGACAGGGGTTTGGTATAATCCAGGAAGTCTCTTTTTGTGTTTTTAAAGAGTTAATAGTGAGAAAATAGACTTAAACGGCTTTTTATTTATATTTATTTATTTTTCAATTTATATCCTGCCTTTTTCCTACAAAGGGCTCAAGGCAGCTTACATCATTCTCCTCCTCCATCTTATCCCCACAACAACCCTGTGAGGTAGGTTGGGCTGAGAGTGTGTGACTGGCCCAAAGGCACCCAGTTGGCTCCATGGCCGCACGGGGACTAGAACCCGGATCGCCTGAGTCCCAGTCCCACGCTCTTAACCACTACACCACACTTTTCCTTCCCTGTAGCCAAGGAATTGGGCATACATTGCCCATTAAGTATATCACACTAGTATTTTTTTAGCTCTGCAAATTTTCCTTAAATTGCAAAAATCCCAAGAGGAATAGAACCCTTCAGATGATGCTTGGATGTTATAACCAAACCACAGAAAAGTTGTCCTTAGGAGTTTTGTGAAGATCAGCATGTTTGCTGCTATTCAGGGATATGTTGCACTGGAACATAGACAAATGATTCCACTCAATGTCTCCTCATACACCCTGGGAACAAATGCAAACCAGATGTATTTTTGCTCTAGGAAAAGTGATAGCAGTCCAGGTGTGCTGACTTGCTTTCAGGTTTTATAAGGTAAGCATGTGTGCCTGCAATCATGCTCTCTTTAGATTTCATAATGTGCCTTGCTATTAAAGCCCCTCTACAGAGAACAACTGAATATCACCCACAACTATCAAAAGAATGGACCTCCCAGGATGTCCCCAGAGTCTGAATCAGGAAAGTTCCAGACTGCTTGTCTGTTTGAAGGTTATATCACTACCAAGGTTTTTATGTTTAAGAAGCTCTGGACACCTGGAAAACTGCAGTGTGATTAGAACACAGGTGGGGAGCATAGAATTCTATGCTGTAATTCAGTGGCAAAGAAACCAAAAGGGGACAAATGTTTTGATGTTTCAATTAAAGTTAAAGAAAAAAACCCACACTTTGAAGCCAAAATGCAGCGGTGTGGCAGTATGGCACCAACTGGGGGGGAGGGGAGATCCCAACACATTTTTGTTGTGTACCAAATTTTAGTGCTGAATTTTGGTGGGGTGGCAGCACTGGTGGAGTGTGAGGTAGGGAAAATTGGCCATAAGTGTTTGGAGGCCATCCACCTCTTCGTTTAATAGCCTTGCCTATGAGAGCACCAGGTTCCTTCATGCTCACAGTTCTGCATGGACATATTCAATGGTACTTGCTGTTACAGCAGATTGACTTGGTAGTGAGAATTCATAAGAATGCAGCCTTCAGACACCCAAACTACATGCCTGAAACTGAAGCTCTTTTAAAATGTGAACCAAATGATAGTGCAGACTTGGCTGACACATATGGCTGCAGTCTCCTGAATTCCAAGACAAAACATGCTTGCTTAAATATAAATTTCTTAAAAGAACAGTAAGATTATTCTAGCAAAGTCTCCCTTACTGTACAAGAATACCAACTGACACAAAATGAACAAGCATGTAAGTATAGAAATCTTTGACTGTAGAAGCTCAGTGACATTTTGGCTAAAGGTTCTTTCCATGGGGACAAAATTAAACACAATTTGCACCCTGCCTAATTCTTCTACAGAACTTTGTGTACCAGGAAACACCCCCCCCATGGAATATATTATTTCTTCTTGCTCTGGAATTGCAAACTTCATACTCTGTCCCTCTCTTAATGGAAGACAACTGCCACAAAGAATCCCAGATTGTACATCACTGGAATAATGATAGCAGAGGCAAGTACTGTCACTGGTTCTTGCCTCTGCTATTAGGAGTTCCAGTATCCCCAATTTCCTGATGGGACACTGCAACCACCATGACTACTCCTGTATACACCAGGAGTATACAGATACTAGCAATCATGGCTGAATCATTTAGAAGATGACTACATGATTTTATTCTTTTAAGTGACCAAACACAATCTTAAAGTGGGGAATGGGGGAACAAGAGTTAGCATTTTCAAGGATTCTTTCCCATGGGAAAATAAAGAGCCAGTGGGGTATAGTGGTGAGTGTGTTGGACTGGGGACCCAGGAGACTGGTTTTTAGTCCCCATTGGGCTATAAAACTCATTGGGTGACTTCAGGCCATTCACTCACTCACAGCCTAATCTACTCACAGGGTTGTTATTGCAAGAATAAAATAGAAGCGACCTTGGGTTCTGCCCAAAAGGAAAAAGGCAAGATACACATGGAATGCAATAATAGCAAAACAAATTGCCAAATCAACATTTAACACATGGCATTTGTTGCAAAAAGGCAGAGGTATTTCCCAGCTCAGGGCAAATCAGAAGATAGATTTAGATCCACTGGCAAATCTACAAGTGGTGTGCAGTTAATCAGCACAGACCTCTAACTCCAAATTGTAGTACAGCAAAGTGACATCTATCCACTGTGCATACACTTTAAATTATACTAGTGAAATGAAGAAAGTTTAGGCTGTGCAGGAACAGGGATTTGCTCAGAAGGACTGTGACCTCCATTCAGTTCTGGTGTTCAGCAGAATTTTGCACTAGGCTCAGGTTATTGTATCTTAGGTTCTGGTAAAACAAAAACAACCGCATAGCTCTCACAAGGCTGAATCTGCCCATCTCTGTCCCTGGCTCATCCTCATAATTTCATGGCATTACACAAGATGGAAGATTATCACCAGGTACAATCCACTGAGATTAAAGATATGATTGAAAAATCAATGGGAGGTGAGGCTGTTCAGATCACGCATGCAGCCTGAGGATAACAATCACAGCCCTCCCTCCCACAAGTAACATTTGTGGTGGAGCTAATGAATACTGACAAGCTGTCTAGAATTATGTAGTAATACCAGCTTTTAAGAGCTCACTGGCGCTGCTACAGAACTCAAGTTGGGTGTGTTATTTCACATTTGCATAGATGTTCAAAGCCAGAGGAAGGAAGAAAGGAGTGAAACATGGATTTTTATCCACTCTGATAATAATTCCAAAGCAATATCCCTGAGAGATCATGCTTGCAATGCAGCATGTGAAGTCTGCCTTCGTTTTGTTCTTCATGTTCATGTCCACACCTCGAACCCAACAATACGTTTCTACATGTGAGTGCATGAAGTTCAGTCCCACCAGCACCTTGGAAGGCCCGTGCGAGCCACCAAAAGCCAGCTAATTAATCCGACACTGGTAGGACCTGGGAGGGGGATTCCAGTGTGCTCCTGCCCCCTGCCCAGCCACCTTGCAGCCCTCAGGGAAAGAATCATGCTGCCTCCATTCCAAGCTGCCTTGGGTAGGTCTGAAAGGAGGCCTTCCAGCCCCAGCCCCACCTTTGCCAGTAGAGGCCTAATGAGAGGGGAAGTGGCAGTCCTAAGCAGAGGGTGGGAGGTAGAAATGGCTTCTGTCACTCCTCCTGTCCTGCTTGGCCCTTCCTGATTTTCCTCCAGTTAATTCTGAGCAAAAGGCCAGGAAAATCAGCACAACTCAGCCCGCTGGGCTGCAACCACCTTGCTTCTCACGGACAGGGAAATGATTCTTGTTTCAGTGGTGCTTCTTATCTAGGGAAGGTCTTATTTTGAGCTGTCCGTGCTGCTGAATCTATGCTGGGGATAGAGTTAAGCACTGTGGGTCGCTTCAACAGAGTTCAGAATAAAAGGAGTCACCAGCCTTCACCTGTTAACACGCATTATAAAGACAGCCAACAGAGGATTTGAAAGTCAAGTGCTTCTTCTGCACACTGCTGCGATCCTGTCACATGTGTATGCACATGCTTTCCAAACCAGGCAGGCCAGCCTTTTCAAAAGCTTCTATTTTCTATTTAGGCATGAAAAAGCACTTTCCAAATTGCTGAAGTATTTACCTGTGACTCAGCCTGGCAAGAAAACATCTGACAAGAAGGTAATGAGATCTCCCCAAAATTCTGGGAGGGATTTTTTTAGACCATTTGTTTGTGGAAAAGCTTTCCACATTAGAAACATCCTTTAGAGAAGCACACTTGGCACAACTTGGGCCTACATCTTCTGTGAGCCCCAGCTTGCAAGGCTATGATCAGAAATGACGGGACTTGCAGGCCAAACCTTCTGGAGAGAGCCAGTTGAGGATGCTGCCATGTGCTTTCTCTCAGGGTCAGATTAGCTACGACATCAAACAGGGTTGAATTCCATATTTGGGATTCTTCTCT
This sequence comes from Varanus komodoensis, assembly GCF_004798865.1. Lineage (NCBI taxonomy): Eukaryota > Metazoa > Chordata > Lepidosauria > Squamata > Varanidae > Varanus > Varanus komodoensis. The sequence goes on from NW_025335568.1 coordinate 14,243,108, forward strand.
GCCTCTTATTATAAATTGAGGTGAACTGCCCAGAAAGCCTTGGCTCATGTCAGTACAGAAATGAAGCAAGTAATAATGATACCAATATTAAACAGTGAGATACATGATGTAGAAACATGATATGGATCCCGACCATGTCTGGGGAAAGTTAATTTATTTCCTATGCTGTCTTCCCACTGAAAAGCTTTCCCGTGCTGCTATTTGCTCTGAAGGCTGCTGTCTGCTACAAAAAAATTAGAAGAAGGGTGTGTTCTGTTGGGAAAATAGCAGAAGGGTCACACTCTGAAAATAAAGAGCTTGCCTCCCCCAGATCTCTCCTGCTTCTGTAATATAAAGGGGAGCCAAGCCTGGGATTCAAAGACATCCACATCACACATAGTGTAAACCTCAGTGCCAATTTCATAATGTTAGGGACATAAGATGCTTCTTTAGACTGAATCAGGCCGTATGTGCCTCTAGTCCAGTATTACTGACATTGATTGTCAGAGGCTCACCAGGGTTCCAGGCAGGAGTCTTTCCCTGCTGGCTCAACCTGGGGAATGAATCAGGTAAAGAATGTACTCTGCCACTGAGCTACATCTCAAGTCTGCACTGAAAGTAGAAGGGATGCCAAGGTCACTAAACTGTAACACCCCCTGGCAGTTGTTCTTCTGTGCTGTCAAGTAATCTCAAACATATGGTGATCCTATGAATGTCCCATCCATGACTCCTGCTCCTCTCTTCTAAATTCCAGGCTGCGGCTTCCCTTATGGAGTCAATATATATACTTCACCAACTCAGTTACTACCATTTGTCCCTTAGAAATATTTGAACAAGAGCAAAATAAAATTTCAGTGCTTCCTTAAGCAAGACTTTCCACTGCCCAGCTGTCTCTCTAGAAGATGTTTGAATGAAGCTTTTATGGTTACTGGATGCTACCTTACAAATCTATTTACCAAACTTAGGGTACAACCCTATGACCTCCCAACATCATCAGGGAGGCCAAAGGATCCTTCAGAGTCCCAGTTTTCAAGTCTTGCAACCTTGGAACTTGGACTCCAAAAGCTGATATGCTATCCTATCCTCTCACAGCCACCTGCTAGCAGCCTCTCTCCCAATATTGCAAGTGGGACTCAGAGTGGGTAGACAGGGATGTGGCAGGGGGTGGGAAGGGAAGGAAGTTAAGGTTGCAGAGTTATACCAGTTTCAATCAGTTCCTGGCCTCCTTCCCTCCCTGGTATTCTATCTAGAAGGCCAGCAATGTCTAGAGAAAATGCAGGGCATGAGCCAGACAGAGGATGCATAGAAGCTGCCAAGTTTGATCTATTTGTCATGTGGACAATGGGATTGTGCCTCACTTGCTCCTAACCCGCATTGCATTTCAGATGGACACAAATAGCTAACAGAGCTATGGAGCTCCTCCCACACTTTTCTGTCACAGAATTATGGAAATTAATGCTGAAAGCCCACTGAGAAAGAAAGTATGAATTCTACTCTAGGTACAGAACTTTCAGTTTTGTTGTGTTCTCTGCTGACAGTCAGCTGGTTTGCATGCTATTTGCTGATTCATGAAATGTGCCCAATTTTAGAATTAGGGATTGTGTCATTTGGTATACCACATCAAGTAACAGCACATCATGTAACAAGAGTACAATAATAGCCTGTCTTTTTTGCAGAATCCCTGAGCCCAAAACAGTCATTTCTTTCAAACCATGGATGTTATACATTTAGGGATAGATGAGCAATACGTTTGCTTCATGGTTTAAGGTGAATGTACCTAATTTTGCACAGTTGCAAACAAACTCAAAAATTCTCTTTGAATAGTCATCCTTATCTAAATTTTGCTATGGAGTTCTTTAATCCAAAATGTGTATTTTAGAGAAAAGTGGGCATGTAGATGCATGTATTTCTCAAAGCAACCTACCAAAATCCATTATATTAGTAAAATTGTTCACACAGATCTGTACGTTAGACAAAATTGTGAATAAAAATACAGGTACTAGGAGAAATGCCTACATAAAAAACACATGAGTTCCCTTAAGAACTTAAAAACCCACCTCAACATTTGGGATGAACCAAAATAAAAATCAGAGTTGAGTGCTGGCATCATTGAACAACAGAAGCCATGCTCATTGTTGGTTAACTGTGAACAAGTCATCGTCCACAAACTGAAAACAAACCATGGGTTCTCTCCATGTGTTCTTTGTGGTTAACCAACCATGGATTGCTGTTTCAGTTGGGTTCAGACAACATGATAAGCTATTTCAGTGGGAACCCATGGTTCAACAAACCACATTCAATCCAGACTCATTCCTTGAGTGGGCTATTGTGTTTAGCTTTAGTCCTCTTGAGAAAAGGGAAGCAAGATAGATGTGGACAATGGGATTGTGCCTTACTTGCTCTTAACCTGACAGATTCCCATTCCCAAACCAGGTTCTTTACACATCGCTGCCATGCAAAATTATCTTGCTTTATGTCCAGCCATGCACACAATACTATTTTGCTTGCACACATTTTGTGCACCTTGAAGCCTTCATATTTGGTTTGTTGGCCTAATATAAAATCTAAAGATATAAAGTGTGTAGCTTTATTCAGAGGTTTTGGTTCTTAGCTGAAGCTGCTACATCAGAGAAGGCCAAGTGTTGACCCTTGGGATAATCTTCTAAGATCATTTTCTAATTCAACAGTTTGCATTCTTAATAAATAGCCTTTTTTGTATCTGGTACTTCAGATAAGGGAAGGAAAGGGGCATTAACAGAGAAGCTAGTTTAGGTCACTTTTGTTCTTCCCACAAGCCACTGCTTTTTCAAACTACATATTCTAATCTCTTATGTCAATGTGAGGCAAGTGGTAGATCAAGGTCTACTGTAGAGTTTTGGATGTTTGCCAGCTAAGATCTCTGATTCCTCAAACAATAGCAACATTTAATCCACCCACCTGTACCTGGGCTGCAGTTATGTTGCTGAGATAAAATACTGGTGGAGGTAAACTGAGAATACTTTGTTTTATACGAAAGGACGCATGAGGAGTTTGGCTCTAGGTTTGGGTTACGATCCATTATCAGATTTTCTGCATTTTTCATTGGTTAGGGTTTTGAACTGGTGGCACAGAGAAGTTTGTTCTGTTCACCTGCCTGCATGTAAAAGAGAGAGAGAAAGAGAATCTCCCCCCGCCCCCCACCGTGGCTTTTCTCTTAGCAAAATCAAATCCCATCTTGAATCTACTATCAGCTAGAGGAGAGCGGGGAAGGGGAAGGCAAGTGCAGTGTGGGTATGTTGCTTTAACACAGACATTCAAAGGACTGCTAGTAAGAAGAAAATAATTACATAACCAGAAGCTGTGAGGGAGCGCTTTGCAGCTAGAGCTTGGCTGAAACCTGTTATTCCTATTAGTTGTCTGTTGTTAGGGTACATCACAGATAATAAATAATTATTTACCAGCCTATTAACAATCTTCTCTCACCTACTGCTCTTGACCTTTGTGGGCATCGTCTTCAGAGAGGTCAGGGCAGCAACAAAGGTAGGCACGATTGGGCACTTGCCAATGGCCCATCTCTTGGTAGTGGCCCAGTGGCAAGAGCCCCCTGGAGTTGTTCCTCCTCTTCACCATTGCACCTGTTTGCTCATCTGCCTCCAACTCCAGCCCAGACAGCAGCAATGGTGAGAAGTGGCAGCAGGAGATGCCTCCGCTGACTTGCTCCGTGACTCTGCCTGTCAGGCAATTCCCTGGTATCTCCAGGATAAGGCAGGACAGTTACTGGCGACAGGGGCGCGGAGGTGGAAGGCTCACTGGGCAAAGGGGACTATGGAGCATCTTGCTTAAGGGTCCTCAAAGAAGGGTGTTGTAAGTGCTCACTTGCCCTTTGACAAAAAAGAGGAAACGCACCGCCCAGAAAAGACCAAAGACGACATTGCACATGCCAATTTATATTTGGAGGTGAACATTTGAAAATGACTGGCAGAAATGGAAAGACTGGGCTAATACACAGAATTCTTTGACCACATGTCCTTTGTACCCATCCATTCAGACTGCTATCTGGACCCCTAACTGGTCACAGACAATGTCAAGGGCCCTGCGGCTCTCACTTCTTAAGAACCTTTCAACCAGGTGTTAAATCAGCCTTTCCAGTAGAGGACTGTCTTCTGACAGTCCTTAAAATAGAGAACTGGTCATAAATAGACCCCCCCCCCCAACATCAAGCTCAGCCATTAGTCACGAGCTGCAGCTGTCCCGGCTTCTCACTGACAAAGTCTGCTGCAACCTCTCCACTGCTCACTTATCTCCTACTCAATCCTTGCAAATGGGAAAGTGTTTCTTCAGATCGCACAGCCCAATAATTACTTATCTGCTTAGTCACTAAGGAGGAACAGTCTGCCCAATTGTTTAGGTCTCTCCGCAAGCATGCTATTATCTCTTTCAGTGGGATGCTCTGATAAAAAGAGAGGGGAGGGGCACTACGTGGATCTCATGCATTCTGGATTTGTTCTGAAACTGCATTGCATCTTCATTTTACTTGACAAATTTGGCAGACAATATTCCTGTGATGTATACCAGTAAGCATTAAAGGTGAGATTATTTTGGCCTTGGTAGGGGTGGGAGGACATTGTCCTATTTTCAAGCTGTATCTTTGGAGATAGGAATTTTTATGAATCGGAATGAATTTCAAGATGGTGTTCTTACTAAAAATGCTAAGATCTTGAAGTGCAACCATCAATTTCAGATCTCGAACATTCTTGAATTTGTGAATGCATATTAAAGAAATGGGCTTCTGACTTTCAGACTCCCCTTGGGTTTATTAAACCATGCCAGGAACCTGTCAAGCTGCATCCTGTTGATAAAATGAATTTTGTCTGTGAGCAAAATTCCACACGGACGTCTGAGAACAACTTGCTCACAGATAAGATGCAAATCTCTGAAGCTGGTTATATCTCTGCAGCAGGGGGCACCCTTTCAAGCAAGTTTGTAATCCTATTCTTGGAGTAAGCCCCATGAGAGCCAGTGGGACCTACTTCAGAGTAAACCTATATAGGATTGCCCTGAAAATAGAAGGAATGGTGATTTGATCACTGAAATAAAGCTGTTTGCCTACACCAGGTCATCTCTGCCCCCAGATTAAAATGGAAATGGACAAGTACCTCTCCCCCATGAGTGGAAGTGGCTCCTCCTCACACACAGTGATCTTGGGATCCTACATGGAGTAACCTATGAGCATTTTAGGTAGTGGGACAGAAGAGGTACAATAAAAGATATTCTTTGTAAGAGGGGAAAACAAAATGTACTGGACATGCAGGGATGTGCAGTAGCCTACAATACCAAGAGTGCCTCCAGATTAAAATACCTTTCTCTCCAAATTTATAGTTAAGCTCACCTGGGAGGAACACACTGCTCCAACTGACAGTTCTGTCAGGGTACAAGTTTCTCTGTCAGGGTACAAGTTTCATGCATCATCCAGAGAATCAAGGGGCACAGAGAGACCGTGCCCCCCACTTCTAAGAGGGACATAATACCAAGGGGCAGAATCAGCCAAGCCAGGAAAGGAACGGCTATGCTCTGATAGCCTTTGATTTCCTGCTGAAGAGAGTGATGAAAATATTGTAAGTACAAGAAAAAATACATTCCACCTGAGAGATATTTTTGAAATGCTCTTTTCTGCAGGTAAACAGGGGTTGGACCTGATGGTCCCCTGGCTCCTTCCAACTCTATTAGTCTATGGTTTTAAAAGCAGCACCTGCTTTGGTCACATGTACTCACTTCCCATTTGAAAGACCTGTGAAAGAAAGCCTTTCTCTTGAAGTGAACAAGAGAAAGGCTGTACCTTTTGCATGGTAGCCATACTGTCCTCTCAATGATACCAAAGAAGTGGTCCTGCTCAGTTCATTGGCTGAAAAGGTTTCCTCGCCCATGCCAGATAAGGAACTGTGGAGCCCTTGACAGTAAATCGTACAATGCAGCATTGAGAACTCTCTCCGCTCCTGCATGCTAACAGGACCCTGCACGAACAAAGAGGACATTTAAGCTGACCCTTCCATTGGCCTTTTGGTAACTCTGCAGTAATTAAGTATGGAATGTCATTTTGCATGGGAGTTATGTTAGTTATTCATAGCTTTCAAGTGTGTAGGATGTATAATTGGATTTAATCGCTGACATACTATTTCTTACTGACATTGTGTGGTAAATTGGCCTTGTAAGAAACCGCAATGGAAAGAGGAAAAAAAGCACCCCTTCCTCTTTGAAAGGTGTGATGAACAAACTTCAGGTTTGTGGGATCTATTTTTTAAATTGAGCGTGGAAGTCCACCTGCCGGAAGCTGGTGCAAACGACATACACTTAGTACAACATGATTCTGAATCCTGGAATTCGCTTTGACCCTCGGAACAGAAGAGAAATCGCAGCTTTTTGACTTGAAAATGTCCTCCTCAAGCTTTCTTCATCTCTGCAGTATAATTTAAGTTGGGGAAATTTTGTTGCTGCTATTTGTAAATCAATGGAAGTCAGAAATCCTGGTCAATCTACTGTAAATCACCCAGAGAACCACCAAGAGATTTAAATCGAGCTGTTGCCTACCCCTATTTTGGAGAATGTGGTTCATTTTGGAACATAAGATATGCCTTATGTTGGGTCCATCTTGTGTTCTGTTTAAAGGTGTATCACCGGTGTCTTTCCTAGTGCCTGCTCCTTTGGATCCTTTTAAGTGAAGATACAAAGGAATGAATCCGGGCCCTACTTCTTGCAAAACATTTATTTGTCTACTCTGTCAGGCCCCCTTCCTGTCTAGAAAACTGGATGTTTTTATTGATTACATTTATATCCCACTTTTCTTCCAAAGAGTGCAAGGTGGTGTGCACATGGCAAAACTTAAGACCATTAAGGCTCTCTGAAACACATTCTAATTAATTTCTATATCAAATTGTGAACTCTTTTTCATTTTTGCATGGCAATTTGTATGTATTGTATACACTTTCCCAAATGCAGGCAATCTATTCCGCACACTTTTGAATTGCGTGCCATTTTCTCCTTTCAAAGAAAGCACATTGCTGCCCATTTCTCCAAAGTACATGGTTTTTCAGGCACATCTTCAAATGTATGCAAGCTTTCCCTTGCCGTGTGTTGCAAGCTGGGAAAGCATGGGTTTCATCTGCAATTTGTGTTCAGGGCTACATTCAGGTGTGAGCTGGGTATATCCTGTTCAGAACCAAACTGAAATGGAATTCCTTCTCTGCCCACCCACCCAATCCACACCGCAACCATCTATCATGTGACATTACTGACTCCAAAGTCTTCCCATCAGGTTACCATTGCAGATAGTAATGAAGCATCTTGTATTTCTCACCCTGAGGAATTAAGTGCTAATTCCTCCACCCACTCGCTTTCCCCAGATGCATTAGCTTGGCCACTTCAAAAGCCCCCTAATGCAGGCAAGCACCAACTGTCTGTCTGCTTCACGAAAGCAGCCAGTCCTTAATATGTGAGAAGAGCTACATAGTCTCCATTGTGACAAATACCATTTTTCTGTCTTTGGGGAGAAACCAGAACAGAGGCAATGAGGATGTGACAGACCATTTGTGCCAAACGTGTCTGCTCATTTGTGCATCATTAGACAATTCCAGGGGTACACAGAATACCACGATTCCCCTCGTTATAGATTTTCCTAAAAGACTAGCATGTGATCACCATTCGTTTTGATGGTTTGGAAGCAAAAGTTCCTTCCTACTTTTTCTGAATAGCAAAATGTACTGAGCGATGTCTGTGGATCTGTCTTTGGAGGGAGGGCATCCTTTGGACTGTGGAATACTTTAAGGGAAGTAGAAGGGAGAATTGGAAGGCGTATGAGATGACAACTGGGGTGCTGGTGGGAAATTGGTCAGAGGAGAGGGATGGGGGAGGAGGGTGAGCTGATCAGCTGAGCAGGATTGGGTTCAGGAGATTCCAGAATCTGGGCCTGTGCAACCAAGACTCCAGCTTCCCGGGAATTCATTTCATTCTTCCCCAAGGAAACACTCTGTTTTTAATCTTGTGTGATTGTCAGTGAAATCTACACATTTACCCAAAGAGATACTCCACATGCAAATAACTCTCTTCAAGCCAAGGGCTTAATTTTGGTTTAAAGGAATTCTCGCAGTGGGGGAGTTCCAGCAGTGGGTAGGGCCAAAGGCAAAGGGATGGGATCAAATATTTTTAAAAATCAGCGTTTGGTTCATTAAACCTCCTGCTGCCAGCAGCTAAGCAGTAGGAGTATTTCAACCTTTTTAGGCTGGGGGAAAACTGTAACAAAGCTGCGAAAGCACCCAACAACCCGGGATTGGGGGAAAGCAGAAAGGAGCATGGTCATCTTAGGAACTGTAGAGAGCTGTACGGGATCCCTGAAGGCTGGCCACCCCACTCCTGTTAGCTCAGTATGACCATAAAATGATATTAGTTATGAGCTTTCCTGAATATGTATTTGCAGGAAATGCAAAAAGCAACACATCCCGCATTTTGCATTTCCTGCAAAATGTAGCATATTTTACAACATATGCTATCCAGGCAACCTACATATGATGATGATATCTTGATATTAGTAGTAGGGTTGGAGGTTTAAAGGAGCAACCCTATGGACAGCATCTGAGGAGCTATTGGGTTTTGTAAATTCCCAGAACAGATGTTGGAGACAGAACTCAAATCCCACATCCCTGCACAACCAGAGCAGAAAGGACTGGAGCAGCTGCTTTCCAAGGCCAGGAAAACCATCCTGAAGACAGTGAGGAAGGGGACTTTTGAAGGGCAGGGAAGAAATTGACCAGAGAGGTTAGCTTGTTAGTTATCTCTAGCCTTTTCCCTCCTACCCCAGGTGTCATCACTAGAAACTGTGGTACAGTGGTCAAGAGCATGGGGCTGGGACTCAGGCGATCTGGGTTCTAGTCCCTGCTTGATCATGCAACCAACTGGGTGGCTTTGGGCCAGCCATGGACTATCAGACCAACCTACCTCACAGGGTTGTTGTGAGGATAAGAAGGAGAGGAGGAGGAAAATTATGTAATCTGCCTTGAGTCCCTGGGAAGGGAAAAAGGTGGGATGTAAATATAAAAAATCAAAATAAAAATATGTGTAAATGACCATCTCATGAAATGCATGGTGGGAGGAGCAGGAAGGTGTAGATTCTCTCTGTCATTCTTCCTGCTCTGGAGAGGAGGCTTAGCAGCCTCTGAGTTTGGGGGTTTACAGCCCTCACCTTAAAAGAGCAGCCAAAGAGGGTGAAAAAAATTATATATGTATATTGATAGATTCTAATCATACACTGCTGTCAGTAGCAGGGTTAGAGGTTGAAATCCATTTGATCAACCATCAGCAAACGCCTTAGTGAATTAATAAAGGGAAGGCCCATTTAAACAGTGAGTGAGGAGGCAGCAAATAAAGAGCCCATGGAAGAAATGAAATTTGTTTTTGTATTTTCTTGAGTTTTCTCCTTGCTGCCTTTTTCATTTTTCCAATGGAAAAATTGAAACTTTTGGTTGAACCCAGGGGAAAAAGACTCCTATGAAATATTTTCTCATTTGGAGAGAGTAAAACACTGTACTCGTTTGGAGTGACTAAAGTACTTTTCATGAGAAGAACCCAAGGTGAGGTCTAAAAGGACGGTGGTGAAGTTGCATTGCATGAGCAAGCCCCACCCACAACATCTGTGTCTTAGCTACTCAGTCCACAAAGTTACTGTGTTGAGCTAGGAGGTCTGAAACCTCCTTTATCGCGTGGACAATTTTATCACAATTACGTGAGAGAAGCGCCCTTCAGGGATGGAGTGGGCAGAAACGAGGGCTTTCAGGACAGCTCTTGCAGGCATTGCATGCCCTCACTAAACTCCCACTCACTGAAGGTGCTTCCACCTGAGAATCAGGTATGTCCATCACCCCAGACCGCATCCCACCCTATTCATCAGGGTCTCCTTATCCTCTGCGCAGCATTTTGGGAGACCGGAAGGACTGCCATGACAAGCTGAGGGTGGGAAGGCCAGTTGCATAAGCCTCTGCCCCCCACATGTGCAACATGTTTGTTCAAATGCTGGCACAGACACACCGAACAGCCATGACTTTCTCATAGGGAAGTCATGACCTCTTTTCTGCCCCAGAAAATGGTGGCACAGCATTTGTTACGGAAGCAAAAACTTTCACATTTTGAATATGAATGATCTCTTGTGTGATATCAGCATGCCATGACAAGACATAATGAAAAAGGAAGTTGGCCATTTCTTTAGAAAATGACTGTATAATCCTGAAAATCAAAATTACTCAGTTGAGACTTGAAAGTGAAACATGCATGATTTTCATTTCCTCCTTCCCCATTCATCTAAAATGGCTTTAACTCAGGCACATTGCTGGGAAATGCTGCCTGCTGCTTGAATGTGGGCATACCAGCTTTCCCCAGTCCAGTGCCCTCCAAATAGGTTGGTTGCTCTGCAGCCGAGGGCCCTGCCGTCCGCTGTGGGGTGTGGACCGCTGGATTGCACCAGGAGAGCTGGGGAGAGCTGCACTGCACCAGGCCAAGTGTCTGAGAGCATGTTCGCCCGTCTCTTTAAAACTAAACAGATTGCTGGAATCATATTGGCTCTGGTCCTAGTCAGGCATGGGGGCTGGGGTTGCTCAGTGCATGAAAACATTGGTGGCTTAAGCGTAGAGCTAATCCATCTCTATTGGGAGACAGCAGTGAAACGGGAGGCACCAAAGTGAATACTGAGCCAAGTCTGTACTACATGGTTGTTGATTGAAATGTCACCCACTTGAGGCACAGCCAGGGGGTTAACAGTCCAGAAGACAACCTATACTTGCATGGTGTTGACTTGGCCTTCTCACTTCCATATCCTCCCAGAGAGGACAGGTGGGGGGGGGGGTAGAGTTCTCCCACTATTGCCATGTTGTGGATGCTACTGAATTTAATTGCTTATCACTGGGATAGTCACCACTACTGCTAGATTGTCGCTTAGGTCCAGTTCACACACAGGATAGATTTTAGGGCAGCCCTTCTTGTGATGGGCCAGCATCCTTTTCTATCGATGGTTGCTATTGCTCTTCCCTCCACAATCATGATGACTAGAAACATACTTTCTTGCAAATGTAACACAGCAGAGATTCATGGAACGTTAATTTCCCTTATCAAACCTGGGCTCAAGAATTGTTTTAAAGAAAGGAGCATGATCAGGTACTTGGTCCTATTTTGACTTTTAAAACTTATTATTTTATAGCCCTGTATCATTATCATCTTGATGGCTAGAAGGCATATGCTCTAGCCAGATATATTGAACATCGCAGTTAATTGGTAGCTTACAGCTGAGGATGAATAATACTATTTAAAGGGCACAGATATTCTGTATTCTTGAGTAATCAAGCTAATAGGCTCATGTATCTTTAAATGTCATTAGTACAAGATACACATTTTAATGGCATTTGAGGAAATGGCATAAAAGACTATCACAATATAGCTTCCTGGCATTGCCTGGTTCCAGTAATCCATTCTCCTGGGTTTGCTTCATGGGCTTTGGCACATAAAGAATGACACTTCTGTAATGGATCCATTCCAACCATTAAGCAAAACACCAGCCAAATATAAAAAAGGGAAGGAACACAGAGAGGAGGAGTTCTTCACATCCTCTAGAAAGTCTCCAGACCTATCCAAAGAGAAATCTAGCATGGTGCTTGAGATAACACAACAGCACAAATTTGGACATTGTTTGGTGGAGCCTGAAGGAGAAAAAGAAGAGGGAGGAGGAGCAAGAGGGGACTTCTGAGAAAAACCTATAACAAAGCAACTGCTAATGGGCTGTACATGGAAAGTTGGAAGGCGGCCACCGACATCACAGTTACAGCAATTACTCTTCCCAGCAGGGCGTCTGGGCAGGAAATAAAAAGCTTTCTTCAGAAAGCTCTGACATATTTCACTGTATTTATTTAAGGCATAGTCCTGGATACGTTTGGGCAGAAATAAATGCTACAGTGCCCAGTGTTCCCCAGCCTTTCTTTAAACTGGGCTTGGGCTGGACAGCCTTTCAAATGGAAGGCTGGCTTCTGCAAAGCAGAAGCATCACTGTATTCTGATATTGGTGTTACAGCAACACGAACATGGTTACCAGAAAGCTACGCCTGAAGGATGAATAAAACAGCCTATCTGATTGATATCTGGTGCCCACAAGTAATAAAAATACAGCAGCTCTTATCTTAATAGCTCTTTACCCAGTTCCTCAGTGATTTGTTACTTGTGAGTTGTAATGTCTGAAAACTGCATTATAAATGCACAGTAAAGTGCCATCTCTTTTACCCTTTAATCTATATGTGCTTAAAAAGAAAGTGCAGAAAATGCACAACAGTATCTTTAGAAAGAAACAGCTCTTTAAAAAAAGAGACAGAAAATGCAATTTACTAAGTGCTTTCCTAGAAGGAAAGAGTGATTTGGAGAATTCCAAAGCTCTTGCTGTTTCATCTGGTTTTATCTTTAAACTGGACTTGGGCTGGACAGCCCTTCAAACAGAAGACAACCGTAAAGTAGGACGCATGACCACTCCAGAAGTTGTTTGTCAGTTGGTGATCTCAGAGAACATCATTTGTCCGGAAGATAAGTAGCGCAAAAATCTTCACAGAGAACTCCAACAACTTGAAAAGCTTGTGTGGGAGGTGGAAAGGAAAAGTGCTAAATATGCATTTGGTCCTGTGAATGCTGTTCGCACAACTTGCCCTAAAAAATATGCTAATGTATTGAATACAGTGCTGAGTATAGGTTTAAATAGGGGTGTCTCACCAAGGCCTCCATTTAGGAACAACTGAGCTTTGAGGGGGCCCTTAGCTTAACATGCAGGAAGATATTTTTTGTTGTCCTCCATAGTTCAGCTCAGCTGAATGGTCGACCATTCTGAAAAAAGAGGGATTCCTAATTGAAGGAAGATGCACTGTAAGTTATCGCTTGAGAGATAATGGGTCCTTGGCCCTTCCTTCTTGGCCTTAAGTTACATCTAAGAGTTACACCTTAAGAGAAAGACCTTCCTTTGCTCCTTCTCCATGGTTCAGATGAGTTGACTGGCAGACCACTCAGATAATGAGTGAATATTAGTGGACAGGAAGCTCGACCACAAAAGTCCAGCCTGTCCTGGGTCTGAACTGTGCATAGGAGTGACTGATTCTTCCTGTTACCAGTAGAACTCAAGGCCTATTCATTGATTTGGGATCAAGGTGGTAAGGGACTCACAGGAATGAGTGGACTTGCCCTGTGCCCTAGATGCCAAAGCACATAATCAGCATCTGTTGAGAGGGCTGGTACAGGCATACAGATATACAGTATTGCTGCATTAGCAGGAATAACTGCTCGCTTCATGGGAATGTAATGCAACCGGAAACTACCAGAAACTAACACTTCTGGAATGAGACCAGTTAACAGAGGTTGCAGAAGGAGCCATGCAGACCTGGGTCATTTTGGAAGCAGTAGCTTGGGGTAGTTTCTTGGGTGGTGCTAGTGAACGCTTCTTTTCACATGGCGCCAACTGCCATGTCTGCTAATGCCATGTATTTAGAGCTGGTGGATTATCAGGACTGGATAGTCCCTGGAGAGCTTGATGCTGCACATGAATCCTACAGGAGACTCATGAATTGGCATCTTAGGGTGGAGCTAACATGCTCTTTCTCCTCCAGGGCTATTTGTACTGGACACCTTAATAGGGTTCCAGCTCAGCAGAATATTGATTGCTAATCCTAAATACCCTTGGGAAGTTACCTTTCTCCTAGCTTCCATCTGGAGAGTTGACTACCTTTCCCTTTCTGCTGAAATAGTTCCCTCTTGCCAGTGTTACAAACAGCATAAAAACTCTCAAAAGAATTAGTTTTTTTTGAAGAGGTGGTTGAAAGTATACATTATGCACTACTTTATTCTTGACATTTGATCGGTTCCAATGTATCACTCTTAATTAGATAGTCAAAATGTGTGCCTGCTGGCAAGGTCTACTCTTTTTTGCCATGCTTCAAAAACACTCTGTTATTTAACTTAGCTCTTTTATTGTGCTTCTAAGAACCAGTCATAAGGGGATACCAACTCTCTGATTATATAAGAGTATAAAAACCCACCTGTAATGTTCAATCATACTCAGGCATCACAAAAAACGGAATCCTGAGTGTAGCCAGACTAGGGATGGGACAGGACTGTGCTGGAAAAAGCAGACTTCTTTCTCGGGACCAAAACAGACCTTACATGAAATCTGTCTGGCAGCAATGCCCTTTTATCATCTTGACTATAGGCTTGGAATGCCGGCCCAGTTCTTAAAGGTCCCCTAATTACTCATGCTAGGATTAATGTCACCACACTGGGTGCTGGTGTCACTTTCCCTTTACTTTCTCCTTTACTTTCTCCCACATAAGGGAATGATTGTCATACACTTCCACAGGCAGAAGTCGAACACCCTGGGTTCTACTCAGTACCATCTCTGTGCAAGCTGGAAGCACTTCTATGTTTTGCTGATCCTCTCCTTACCTGCCACCCTTCCAGCCACAGAAGGTCATGTTCTCCAACCTTCAAGAGCATCTTTGGGAGAGGGAATGGGAGCTGCAGTGAATGAGTGGGTGGGGAGACCTGCAAAAATGGGGCATCCAATCATGTGTGAGCAGAAGTGCTTTCTGTCAGGGAAAAGCCACAACTGGATGCAGACCATTTCTTTTGGTGGGGCTCTCATGGTCTAGGGAAAACCTGGCCTCAGTCCCTCACACTAGGTGGACACAAGGGCATGGGGACCACAACAAATGTCCTGCACAGATGCCATGATGGCAGTACTCCTGCTTATTATTTCCTCTGAAGAGCCTTAGCATTGTTCATGATCTCCTGCCTCTCAATTTTATCCTTATAACAACCTGGTGAAGAAAGCTAGAATGAGAGTCGGCAGTTGGCCCCAAATCACCCTGTGAGCCCCATGGCTGAGCTGGGACTTGAATCCAGGTCTCCGCACTCTTGAACCCCAGTCTTCTGGTCTGGCACTATAACCACTCCATTGCACTGGCCTGCTCCTGCTTGCTGCCCAGTGGCTGGTTCTGCTTGAAGGGCTGAACTGGGAGCTTCCCTTTATTTGCTCCAAGGACTGAGGATAGCAAAGTCACATTAAAGGGCCAAGGAATTTCCAGAACCCACCTGATCCAGAAGCCTATTGTGTCTCAGACATTATGCAACCAGCGCTCAGTTCTGAGTCAAGCTACACAATACACGCCAGCCTCCTCAATGGTAATTCTAGCACTTTTCCAATGTTATTGGATGGATGTACCACGAGTTTAAAGGCATGGCAATGCAGGTCCTCCTCCTTCATTTGACTGAACATCACGAAAGGTGTCTCATGGTTGAATCGCCTTTCCAATGGCTGCCCTTTAGACCTGTTGAAGCAGGGAATCTTCTCTCTGCCGGGAAATGTATTCAGTCCCTCTTCTGCTTTTCCAGGTCCCCTTCCCTCATCTGCTCTCTGCAGGCACTCTTTTGATATTAGAGGCTGTTCTGATCTCCTTTTAAAAATTATGCCTGGAGAGCTTTGGATGATAAAAAGAGCATCCACTGGGATCTAGTAAATGACCAAAGAATTAAGCTATTATGACATATGAGTGCAAAAGCTGTTAGAAATGGATGCATTTATCTTGCATCATTGACTCACATCATAAATTTATCCTGACGTGGGTTGAACAAGTATTTAATGGAAGATTAGTATAATCTTTAAATAGGCTGTGCTTTAAATGATAATGAATCAATGATTCTGAAAAAGTGGTAGAAGCTGAATTTGATTTTATATGTGATAAAATATTTTTATTTTATTTTCCCAGTATATCATATATAAAATTAAGGGCTATAATTTAAATAGAAGTGCAACCTATCTCACCCTGGTGAAGAGAACAGGGCCTGCCTGCTCAGTCCGGGTGTTGCTGTTGATGGGCAATTTAAGGCCCCTGATCTCCTGTTCTAGGGTTCTTAATGTTTAAACTGGATTTGTTCATATGGCCATTCAAATAAATCAGGGGTGCAGAACCTCAAGCCTGGGGCCATCTAGCTTTTGTCTGGCAGCCCTTTCCTTTGGCGGTACCCCCTTGTCTCAACCACCCTTCAGTTCATGGTTTCCCAGCTTTTGTACATGTTACCCTACTTTCTAAAAGGCTTAGTAACTGCAAGTAAGTGCTCTAAGATAAAATATGTTGGTGTTTTGAGGCCCATCCCTTTCAGCCCCACCCATGACTGGAATATGACACCCAAGAACTAATCTGAAGCTGATCTTGGTCTGAATTGGAATTTGGCCCTCAGGCTGAGAGAGGTCCATCACCCCTGAAGCAGAGAATGCCTTTGCACAGAAGGTTGTCCTCTGTAATGCAGGGGAGACAGCCCCGCTAGTTGTCTTCCCATACCTTTGCTACACCATCATGAGCGTGCTTGTCAGAGAGCTACTTGCAAAGGATGGATAGAACTTGCCTTCCAGCAGTTGACAGAGAGGAATGCCCACAAGTTATAAAAATATAACAGCTTCCTCCTGAACAGCTTTTCACCCAATTCCCTGATGGTTCGTTCTTGTGAGTTACAAATGTTTGAAAAAGGCATTCCACAAAGACACCAAACCGAGTGTACATTAACCACCACTTGCTTTATGCTTTAATCAATAACCAAAATCCTTTAATTCTCCTTTAACCAATAGCCAAAACCCATGACTAGTGCAAATGTGGAAAGAACACTTCCACCATTTCTCTAAGGAGAAGCAACGTCCAATAAACTTCTTTCAAAATAAGACAACATTGAGATAGAATGTGCTGTTTACTAAGTGCTGCACTAGAAGCCACAAGCAATTCAGAGGGAATTTCTATCCCTCTATCCTCATCCTCGCCACATAAGGGAAAGGACGGTAGCTCAGAGGGAGAAACTTGTGGTTTGCACATGGAAGGCCTCTGGTACACTTGGAACTATTACACTCTCCTGGTACTCCACAGATGGTCTGAAAGGCCAAACTAGGTTATTTGGATAAATTGCCTGACCTGGTAAAGGCAATTTCACATATTCCTGTGTTTAGGTAGGCACAAATCCTCACTCGGCTATGCAATGGATGCATGCAACCTTGGACCAATCACTGCCTCTCCTGAAGTGAGAATAAGATCTGGGGAAAAGAGCCAGATGGGGAGCACGAAGGGTGCTATTTCGTTTTAAAATGTAGCCACCAGTGGAACACACTTGATGTTCATAATGTGCAGATTCCAGTGCAACGAGGCATGGCAGGCTAAGGCAACACATAACACAATGTTGCAAAGGGAAATGCATAACTCAGACATCTCCTCACGCATTAGGTTTATCCAGAAATGGAAGAGAAGAAAGATTTTTTTAAAATCCAGAAGCTCATGATGACTTAAAGATTCTTCATTTTGGTTTTTGGTTTACAAAAAACAACAACTGTGACAACTATATAGAACAACTGCAGTGCTAACCCCCTTCCTATAAAAGCAGTTGAACAAACCTGTTTGGCCAGTTGATCCTTCTTGACAAAGCCAGTGGCCGCAGCAATATTTCCTGCACCTTCCACCGTCTTCTGCGCAACAGCTGTTACTCCAGTCACTACTGCTCCCCCAACATTCGATACCTGTTCCTTAGTTTTCTCTGCAACTGTGGAAAGGTGGAAGGTGAGGAAGGGAGAAAGTGTCATTTCTCAGTGTTAAGCTTGAGGCAGTCAGCATTTGGTTAGAACACCTTGCTCCTAAGTAGAGCTGTTTCGAGCTACTGGGGCCTTTTCTTAGCTCCCTCCTTTAAGGAAATGTTTAGACCTTCCTGCTGAAAATCATGGGTTAAACATTTACTAGTAAATGTACAAGAGGGGGATTCATAGCTAGGGATGTGTGAGGAATCAGTCCAATGGTGAGAATCTGTTGGATTCCCAGGGCTTGGCTCTTTGGATCCCGGTCCACTTTGAAGTGGCCCAGGGTCTGAGTTCTTGGTGAGGGTGGTCAATGACTCCTGGGTGCTCACCAGGAATTGAGTTCCTGGTGCTGCATAAGCTCCTCTTCTGCTCCAAGGGCAGTTGCCCTTGGAGTGCCTACAACTGCAAAGAAGGCTGGGCATGAAGGGCTCGCCAGGAAAGCAGTTGCTGGCGACCACTGCACCTCTCCTGTGCCAGCTACAGCTGCCTTTGGAGCTGCTGCAGCTTGCATTGAAGAAGGTTACCAGTTACACCACTGGGGCTCCACGCTTGTTCACGGACTTCCTCTCAGCTTGGCTCACCAAACCGAGCACAAGGGGAAGCCCACAAATGCTTGGAGGGATAGATTCCGATAAGGCTCGTCCCAACTATAATCACAAAGTTTCTTGTTGCAAACATGATGCAATTATGTTCATGCTCGGAGGAGTATGATGTAATACTTAAGTCTGTTTAACTCTTTCTTTCAGACAATGGTTTCTTTAATGCAAAAATCCCTGAAACTTGTTGATTGCTTCTTAGAGTCACTAATTGCTGTAATATGGAGAAAGGTGTGTATCACGACAAGCGACTATGAGTGGTTTCCACACTTTGCAAGTTTTTGCATGAATGTGCCTGGCAGATGATCTGGTCATCATGGTAACTCTCCTCCCTCCCTCCATCTTCTTCCCTCTCAGTCTTCCCGGCAGTCTCCCAGGAGACACCATGGGGAGGGATGAGGCTCCTCTCTTTGACAGCTGTGACTGTGAGCCGAGTCCAGCTTGCCACAGCTGTCAAGCAGTCTCCTGTGCAAACAGGGCTCCTGCCCTGAAAAGCAGCACAGAAGAAGAGGGAGCCGATCAGGCATCTTTGCATCCTGCTCCAGATGTGGAAGGAACAGTGTCACTCAGCTTGTTCCCCTTGGTCACTCTTGCTTGCAAGGAGGAATCCCCACCCCGGCACCCACCCAAGTGCTTTTCTCGTGAGTGGGAGAAACGAAAGGACAAGCAGGAGAATCTGCTGAGCAATGCTGCTGCCAATTGAGCTCCATCACCCAGTGGAGTCCCGCTGCTTGTCCTTGTGCATATGAGGAGCTTCTCTCTCTTGTACATGAAAGGGACACCCAGTGAATCACCCACTTCTGCCCCTAAAAGACCTTTAGAGCAGGAGGCAGGTGGAAGAGAGATGTCTCCAATGGTTGTGCAAAACAGCAGCTGTCAGTGGCATTCCCTGGCTAGCTGCTTGACAAGGCTAGTAATGGGCTGCTCTTGACAAGTAGCTCTCTGTTTCATGATGGGTTGTGTCTTTTGGGTTCAGATGACACAACAAGCCATTGGGGTACCAAGCAGCCATAGGACAGACTGTTCCAAAGAGCAAACCTACCATGCTAAAATACCGCAGTGGGATTCTGACAGCATGACAGACGAGGAATGCATTGAAGCATGGTGGATTCCATCCCTCTAGCATTCATGGAACAAAGGTTGCACTACCTGCGATCTTCTTCCACGAAGGCTGCTGCATGAGATGCAGAAGAGGGATGCTGCTTGCACAGCATTCATCCAGGGCTCCATTCTTGGTGAGTGCTGCATGAACAACCTTCTTCTGTGTTATGTACAGCAGCACAAAGGTTGCTACGGATGGCATGGAAGCATGGGGCTCAATTCCTGTCCAGTGCTCCATGAATGCTGCTCACATTCAACAGAAGCTTGGACACATGGCTACTTCAAAGAGAAATGAATGCAGAGAGCTGAGCCCAGGAAATCCATCAGATTCCCCACCCACAAAATGGAGTGCTCACACATCCCCATGGCAGACCAACAATGGTAAAAAGCCACCGTGGCTTGTCATGTCACTTCAACCTGCCCATGGGCTGCTCTGCGTGGTTCCAAAGGATGAGAGTCACTGGAGAATATGATACAAATCTTCCTACAGCCTTTCTGATCATCTGCCACAGAACTGAATTTATAGACAATTGCCGGCCCTGCAAGGGAGAACCACCTGTGGAAACAGCTTTCTATATGGGAAAGGTAAAGGTAAAGGTTTCCCCTTGCCGTTAAGTCCAGTCATGCCTGACTCTAGGGGGCGGTGCTCATCTCCGTTTCCTAGCTGAGGGAGCCAGTGTTTGTCCGCAGACAGTCTCCGTGGTCATGTGGCTGGCATGGCTAAACACCAAAGTGCACGGAACACTGTTACCTGCCCACCGAAGTGGTACCTTTTTATCTACTTGCATTTGCATGCTTTCGAACTGCAAGGTTGGCAGGAGCTGGGACGGAGCAACGGGAACTCACCCCACTGTGCAGATTCAAACCGGCAACCTTTCGATCTACCAGCCCAGCAGCACAGCGGTTTAAACCACTGCGCCGCCTGCAGTCCCCTTCTATATGGGTAGGAGACTCAAATGCTGCAGTGCATTCCTATCCCCATGGTGATGCTCATCCAAACCCTGCTGAGCCAGCTTGATGCACAAGAGTGTCACCATGTGTATTGTCACTAGATGGGGGTCTACACAGTACGCGAGAATGGTGACTCCCATGCCAATTGTATAGAAATTACTCTGGGGTTTCTCATTAGGAATGGCATTCAGTACCATGGACAGTTCCTCTAAAGTGCAGAATAAAAGCTTCATTGAGTCCACTGACATAAGAGGCATTAGCTCTCCCACTAAACATATTTTCTAGTCCAGCATCTGCTACTGATGGTGCACCATTCGGATTGTCAGTGGAATGGAAGCACAGCAGAAACTAATATCCTAAGAAATTTATACTTATTCATTTCCCAGTGAGACAGGCTACGTGTTTCCAGGATGCTTGATTGTATTATACACCTACTCACCTCCATGAAACTGAGCCTACACAAACATAAATATCACTTTAAGGGACAAGTGGGAGATTTATTGTGTAGATTTAGAAACAGAAATGCAATTATGCACTTACCTGTTGTGACCCCATGAACAACTCCCTCCTTGGTCTTTGAACCTGTGCATTAAAACAAGAAAGCAATCATCCAGTGGACTGAGTAAAACTAGTCTTAGTAAACACAAGCATAAAGTTAGCAAATCACATTGATTCAAGCATACCTCATTTCTCCATACTGTAGCAAGTTCCTGAGCAATCTTTCTGCAAAGTCAGTCTTGTAAGAAAACAAAAAGTACCAGTGATATTGGGAGCCTTTTGCTTTAGGGAGACCAAGTTGGAGCAAAGTTTCTACCCTACAACCCTGTGAGTATGACCCAGTGAACTTCCAGTGAGTAGACTTGATTGAATTTAGGGTGGTGTGAGGCATCTGATAGGAGAATGGGAAACCAACAGATTTACATGGTTTAGTGCTCTGGATTCTGGTTTTTGAGCCCCGTGCTGTGAGCTCAGCCAGTTTGCAGACTTCCTTCTCTAAGACAGACTGTGGCTTGTGCAGTTTTTTATGCTTATGACTTTGAGGCAAATAAGCACATAAAACCATGTGGTTCAGAGTCACATTAATTGCAAGTTGTGCAAATTATGATTTCCACAAATTGGTTGATTTTACACCAATGCTGCTAGAACCACATGGTTTTAGGGTGCTTATTTGCATACACATTCCAATAGTGATTTTTAAAATCAGTTTACATAATAGATAAGATCCAGGCAGGGTGAAGACTTCTGAACTGTCAAAGGAAAGAAGGCACACATTTTCATGCAATGAGTATACGCTACTGTATACTCTGGGTGCAAAAGGAGAAGAAAAGAGTACAGTTTAAACAAAAATGCAAACATGCAATCCTATGCATGTTTCCTCAGCAGTACGTCTTGCTGTGTTCACTCCCAAGTAACCTGGTACAAGATTGCAGCTTAAATGTCAGCATACTGCAAAAAGCTGCCACCATACGATCTATGTACTTGCCTGCAGGCTGCTATCTGGGTGCTAACTGGCAACAGTCAACCATGTTAATGGCTCCTTGCATTGAAACACGAATCAGACTGAACAGTCATTCAAACAGAAGACACTGCTGGATAGGAGCTGGTTCACCAGCAGCCCTTCAAAGGGAGAAGGGTCCTCTGCAAATGAGGATGCCTGGTCACCCTAGATCCTGGGAATGAGACTGTGGCTTCTTCTTGGGGGCTTGAGTATGAGGACTGTCACAATGACATTTGAACACTGGCCACTTACACCAGCCTATCTCCTTGGTGTGCAAACTCTCACAGAGAGAGAGTTTCCCAATACTCTGATTGCTAACACTGAACAGATGATCATTTGACTTTTTTCTAATTTGAAGGCCCAGTGCCAGCCTCCTCCAGAACACACATAGAAGGTCTGGCATCCTTATTAAGCAGGTTACTTTCTGGCTCCATAATAAGCATGAAGTCATCTTTCATGACAAAGGCAGAGCTGCCTTCCTTGTGTCCAAAACGTGTGTTGATTCCCAGATTCCCCAGCCTCCCTTTCCTCACTGGATGCCAGTTATTTTCAGCAATCACATGCAATGGAGAGGGTTCCTTGGTGTGCGGGGTGTGTGTGTGTGAGAGGATGGAAGACATACTGTAGCAGGTGAGCTTGGGGAAATGCTCTAGTTTTGCTAAATGGCCTCACTTAGTAAATCGAAGGAAAACAAGCCCCACACTTTTGCTCCTGTGGGGTCCCAAACCCTTGCGTGTCAGGTAAGTGCAAATCTGCTACAATGGCAGAGAGAAAAAGCTGTTACTTTCCCCTGGGGAGAGGCTGAAGAATCTGGAAAAGGACTAACATGCTCCTACCCACCCATATAATTTTTTACAATGTAAATTGCCCCTTCTGAGGACACTGGGCAAGGGAAAGGGTTATATAAGGTTCTTCACCTGTTGCAGTGCAGCATAAGGAGCGGTTTGCATTTACACAGAGCAGGGGATTAGAACCTAGAGCCCAGGAGTCCAGCCCAGCCCCCTGGAGTTCTTCTGATGAATGCACTGCCTTCTCTGGCGACTTCCTGCCCTGACCTGCCCTGCCCTGCGCACCAGTTATTTGGTGGTTTCTTGCCTATTGTGCTCCACTGTTCCATTATAAAATGGTCGAGCGCTGCTGCTAAGGCTCCGTCAGTGGCAGCAGCAGCTTCAAGCTAAGATATGTGAGTATCTTGGCCCTCCTCCTTTGCCGACTGCCCTGCTCACCAGTGGAGTGTTCCCCCTGAGCATTTTGCCGTACTGCAATTTGGCCCTTGGATGGAAAGAGCTTCGACGTCTCTGATGGAGGCCCCCATTCTGGCCTTGCAAATCTCTGCTGACAGGGAACAGGGTCGCCTGTGCTAGACCTGCCACAATGACTGTGGGTGTTGGATCCCTCCGACCTTCCCAGACTGAGCAGGAAGCTTCGAAAGGGGGTTCTAAGCACACTAGGCTGAACATGCTAACGATCCTCCACACAACCAAGGAGGACAATGACTTGAAATTCCTGATGACGGAAGGATTCTATTCATGTTGAGATGAACTCAGTTGGAATGGCCCTTCAGACCCTCTCATGGATAGGAACTCAGGAAGCTGCCATGTCATGAGTATCCAGTCCAGTGTTGCTGACACTGACTGGCAGCAATGGCTCTCAAGGGTTTGGGGATTTTTTCCAACACTACCTGGTGATACTGGGGGACTGAAGCTGGGACCTTCCTCATGTGCTCCACCACTTCCCTACAGCTCCACCCCAGGAAGTGGGACCAGCACATGTGGCCCATCCCCTGTAATGGCTAAAAACTGGAACGACTACAAAAGTCTTAAATCTTCTGCTATTCCTCTCCAGCTGTGCAGCAAAAGGAGTTACTTGTATAGGTTTCAACACATCAAATTGCAGCTTCCTTGCCTCCAGTCTAGGTAAAACCTAACATTTGTTTAAAATGATATCCTGTCTATCTGGCTTCAAAACAGCTTCAAGAATCTCAGAAAGACTCGAGCATATAAAAGCAGAGGTGAAACCAGGAATCACGGCACTCAAGAGGAGTAACATGCATAAAACAGTAGTTTAAAAGAGGGCTGTTGAGCCGTTCTTTCCCATCAGGCCATCTCTTCAGGCTCTCATTCAGGGGCTTCTCCATCATCTGCTACCAGATCCTTTAAAAAATCTGCAGATGTCAGGACTTGAACCTGTGACCATCTATTGCAAAGCAGATACTCTGCCACCTTCCTATGTGAAGCAATTACGGTGCACTTGTGATTTCTCACTCACAATAGTTCACAGGTGCTTTGCCATCCTCCAGTCCTTTGCAGCCATTTCCACAGTTTTTCATTTTAGGAAACTCTGGTGCTATTTGTGCAATTCTGCTTCCCACAGCATCATCTAGTACTTGTATAATGGAACATACAGCAAGGAAGATCATTCAAAACCCTGGGGAAAAAGCTGTGCAAAGGATCCAGTCTTACTCCTACCAAGTGTCTGGAGGCAGAAGCCTTGGCAAAGTGGCAGGTTAAAAGCCTCATAGAAAAGCCTTAGAGTCCCACCCAGTTTATAGCATCTTTTACTTGAACTGAAGGAGGAAGACAAGTCTGCTTAGATCAGCATCATCACGTCAGATAAAGAGAGCCCAAAGCAGTTGTGTGAACCAGCTGTTAATTAATGCTGAAACTTTAGTATTAATGTCACAATACCATGTAAATGTTCCTACTGTATTGAATTTCATGACTGGGAACTCTTAAGTCACTAATAATCCCTGCCATCTTTCTATTATGGGGCCTGCAATGCATCAGAATAGCAACAATTAATGGAACAATTAGCGAAAATGAAACATGAACTTTGGAAAATTAATCAAATGAAGGATGAGAATTTGCTGTGCACTTTGAAGTCAGTGGGATGATTAATGTACTTAAAAAAATATGCTGTGTCGTTAAATGCCCTGCTGAATACTCCAGTGGACTGATTCCGATATTAAACTTCCTTGCTCATTTATATGTAAGTGGCAACAAAGAGACAATTTAATATAGTCACTGTACTTGGGAAGGAATAAGCAGGTTTCCTTTCTTTGTTCTTCTAAGAAATACACATAAGGTGCAATCCTGTACATACTTAGAAAAAGTCCAACAACTCCTACTAGCTGTTGGTGGAAGTACTGGGAATTATAGAAGTTTTTTCTGCCTGATCTTCATAGGATTGCACTCTTATACTACCTCCCACCCTGAGGCTATGCTCTCCATTTTCTGTTTCAAAGGATGGATCAGCCGGGGAGGTTTGTGCAATGGGTCTTTGCAATGAGAATTGGGCTGTCCTCAGAAGCACATCCACATCCTCATCTGCGGAAGGCTGGAGGAGATGAGTGAGAACTTGCAAACTCTTTCTTGGGGGAAAGGCACAAAGCCTCTTTCATGGGTTCAGCATAGCAATGAACTAAATCAGGTGATTAAAAGAAAATCCCTCTCAGCTTGCTTTGGTTTAATTTTGCTGCTACAAACTCACATTAATATTCTCCTGATTTAAATGTCGTGATGTGGTTTATTAAAAGGAGAAAAAAGAGACTGCTTCTATAGGAAAAATAAAGGCTGTGTTTTACCATCACTTGTGGAAGGACCTTCCATGCATTTTGTTCATAGTGCAAAGCAGGGAATACATTGCTCTTTAATTGGCAAGTGGAGGAGGCATTCTTCACAGCCAAATACCCCTTCCTAATGGTAGGGAGAACCAAGAGTTTTCTCTCAAGGCAAATCAATTATGTAGCTTTCTATTTCTTTTCAGCTGCTTGCACAACAGATGGTGGTGGGGGGAGATGAGATAATGAAACTCAGTGAATGCATGTTCTAAAGCAGAGCTGCTATGGAAAAGCTGTCCTCACACCAGCCATGAGGCATGAATCATGCAGTCATTCAGTTCTTTGCCATGACTGGAACCCCACCGAAACTGTCTGTAGAGATGTCCATCAAGGAACAACCCGAAATACATCCAGCATCGAGCATCACACCCTGGCAAGAACGGAATCCAAGGACAAGGTGGGGTGATGCAGATGGCGGCTGGGCTGCTTTCCTGTGCATGGTGGGGGGTGGAGTCAAGCTTGCCTTTTACCCTGGCAAGAGGAAGGGTTTTCTTCAGTCCAGGGGAGTTGTTGGGCGCTTTCTTTGCTTCCAGGGGCTGGCAACTGGGAGTCTCCTGCCTAGAGTCAAAAGTGCTCTGCAAACAATGAATGCAGCTCTCTGGCAAGGAAAGCCTGTAGCATTTGTAAGAATACTTTTGACATGAACTGGTTATCCCTAAGAGACAGAAGAAGAGCCTGCAGGAGCAAGCCAAGGGTCCATCTGCTCCAGCATTCTGTCCACACAGTGGCCAAATGGTTGCCCACAGGAGACTCACAAGCAGGACACGAGTGTAACAGCACTCTCTCATCCATGTTCCCCAGCACTGGTGTACATAAGCATACCACTTCTGTTATTGGGGGCAGCATGTGGCCATCAGGGCTACTAGCTATTGAACGCTTTCTTCCCCATGAATTTGTCATCCAAATCAATGGCCTTCACTACCTCTTGTGGAAGTGCATTTCACAGTTGAACTGTGTGAAGAAGGGCTTCCTTTGATCTGTCCTCAGTCACCCAGCAATCGGTTTCATGGGTTGATCCTACTGGGTTCTAGAATTATCACTAAAGGAAATAAATGCCTGCTTCCCCACACCATGTGCTTTTGTATCCCTATCAGATCTCCCAGTGCTCACCGGTTCTCCAGCTTAAACAATCCCAGAAATCAGTCCTTTCTGACAGGGGAGTTGCCACAGCGACTTGGCCATTTTAGTTGTCCATTTCCAGCTTGACACGATCTTTGTTTATACAGGGATCAGAAAAGTACAAAGTATTCTAAGTGCGGTTGCACTGAACAATTGTAGAAGAGTGGTATGATAGTGGCAGTTTTATTTTCAATTCTTTTCCCAATTATGCCTTACATGGAATTTGCCACATGCTGGGTTGACATATTCACCATATTCACAACCCCAAAATTTTATTCTTGTTCAGTCACCACTACCAAGGATCCTACTAGCTTATACCTGAAGTTGGGGTTGTTGTTGTTGTTGTTGTTGTTGTTATGTCCTAATGTACATCACTCTACATTTGCTTATATTGGACCACATTTGTCATTTTGATGCCCATTCTCCCACTTTGGAGAGAGCCTTTTGGATTCTCACTGGGGGTCCTCATGCTCAGACAGCTGTGTTGAATATTTTAAGAGATACAAGATTATGTGGATGGTCAGACTAAAGAGTAGGCTATTTGCTGAGTTACTCATGGAAGCAAACTCCTTGGAACAGAAGAGATGCTTAGGGCAGATCTTCAAAGGCTGGGCCTGGCTGTTTGAACCCTATGAAACTTCTGAGTGAGGTCATCCAAAGTTTTGGCCTCAGTACACTGATGACACACAGCTCTACTTCTCCCTTTCATGCTCAACAGGTGTGGATGTCGATGTGCTAAATGGATGTCTGGATGGGTTGGATGAGGGCTAACCAAGTGAAACTCGATCCCCAGACAAGAGTAAGATGCTTTTAGTGGGTAGTTCCTCTATTGGATAGAAGGTGTCCAGCTTGTTCTGGATGGCATTGCACACCTCCTGAAAGAGCAGGTTCATTGATCCTCGTTTGTTCCTCAAGGATGAAAATATTTCTACCAGCTTTGGCTGGTGGCCCAACAATGCCCCGTTTGGACAGGGATAGCCTGATTTCAGCAACCTACTGGTAATCTTAGATTACTGAACCAGCCCTAAATACACTGTAGACTAAGAGTTAGGCTTGACTGTGGCCAGATTCCCATGGACAGCCAAGGAGCAGCAGCATCATTCACTATTGCAACAGTGGGCGACGGATGACCCTCCATATATCTTCAGATGTCAACTTACACCATTCCTCAGCATTGACTATGCTGGCAAGAGGGGAGAAAGGAGTTACGGTCTAACATAATCCACAGGGACATAAATCACCCCTTCTTATTCTGTTGTACAACAAAGATGCACTACCCATCATTCCTGCTCTGCCATCTCCACTTCATTGACAAAAGCAATTCTCCACAAAGAAAAAAAAGCCATTGTCCACTGGCATAGTGTAAGGAGCCCCCACTTCAATCAACCAAACTGAAACACCACAAGAGTACACCAAAGGGACGCATGCATTCTATAGCTTGTGCCACAGCACCCGTGCAGCACGCTTGCGATTCAGCCTACACGCATTGGCAGAACATTTGGCTCCACCATTGAAGCATGAAGGCTGGGTGTGTATCGACCAGCTGGTCAGCTGGCTGATGAAAGGATCCTATTCTCCACTATGCCAAACCAATAGAGTTGTGGACAAGTAATAACGCAACCCTGACTTCATAATTATTAGGTGCCTTTCTTGGGTTGCTGACGACTAGGCACCTGGGGCATAACAGGAGTGCGACAGTTGCCCACCACAACACTTCACATCTAGATGGTAGCAAGAACAAGACACGTGGGTCACCTGATCACAGTGTCCCCTACTGGGGTGAGTCAGGCTGCATTTCTTTTTAAGTTCCATTAATGATTTCTACATTTGCATCCATGTAAACAAATTAGCACATGCAAATATTATGCAAGTTTTGTATCTTTTTTCCTCACTTTCTGAAGATGCAGAAAGTGAGGAAAAAAGAGGCCACCTTTTGGTGCTAACAAAAATGTTAACTAAATAATGGGGAAAGCACCGGTAAGGGCAAGTTTATGTCCAAAATCATACACAAAAGTGGCCCAGAAAGGTGGAAGAAGGAATACAATTAAGGTTGGTAGTGATCTTGTGAATTGGGATCCACTCAGTACACAAAACAATCTTCAGCCACCTTCCTTAGAGAAAAACATTCTACCCTCCAGCTGTAAAAAGAACAGAAGCAACAGGTACTGGTTTTCTTGTTGTGAAACTCAGTGATTAGGAAGGAGAGCTCCTCCAAGGCTGCCATTGCTGTCTGGCTGCTTGTATTCCTTCAAGAACACTACAACTTTGGAGGAGAACATTAGGAGCCAAAGGAATATTGGGTCTATCTAAAACATGGTCTTAATTTGGTTTAACAGGCATTTCTTCTTCCCAGGTAACCCCAGGATTCACTTCTTTCTTTAATATCTTATTACCACATCTTTTTCCCGAGGAGCAGAAGAAATATATGTGGGTCCTCCAACTACATTTATCTTCATAAAAATCATGCAAGTTAGCTAAGGATGTGATATCAAGAGATCGCATTGGCCCAGGGCCACCCAGTGACTCTCATATTCAGGTGAGCTTTCCTAGCCCTGTTCTGGCACTAAAGGGCTTCTGCAACCCCCTGGTGCGCTCCACACCCTCCAGCTGTGTTGGATCACAACTATCATTCCCAGCCAGGCACCTGGTCCCAGAAGACTGCTTCGTTTGGAAGGAACTGGCTAAGACACAAAGAAGTTGCCATTTAGACACATCCAATGCTCTTTTCACCCACAAGTCATTGCAGTAGCCATCCATCCATCCATCCATCCATCCATCCATCCATCCATCCATCCATCCATCTCATCTGTACCTCAGTTAGACCATTTGCTTTTGACCTTGCAGTCACATTACATGCACATGTTCCCTTTTTTATGCAGACCTTCTAGGGCCCCAAGTGCCCAACCAAGTCTGTTTAAAGCAGTGGTCCAAAAGGCCTGAGGGCGGAATCTGGTCCCCTGGGGTTCTTCAGAAGGCCCCGTCCCTCTAGGGCCCCAGCACCTTTCCCCAAACACCAATCAGTGGGCATTTACATGCAGTTTCTCTTAAAGACTGAAATGCCTCTCCTAAGGCTTCAGTACTATCTGTAAGAGCTTTTGGCTGAAATAGGATGGGGTATTTTTGGTGTTAGCTTCTTCCTGTGGCTTCATCCCCAACCAGAATGCAGCCCCTGAGAGGTTCTCCAAAATGGAATCTTGCCCTCAGGCAGAAATAGTTTGACAAATCCGGATTTAGAGCCTCCTGCCAACCTACCCATGTAAAGCATGCCTTCTTTCGTTTTCCCAGCTGCATCCGCCATGCCTTGCTTGGTCTTCTCAGCTGCTGCCACGACCCCTTCCTTGGCTTTATTAAATCCTTTCATGAAAACATCCATGGCCAAAGGTTGTTTATATCCAGTTCTGGAAAGAAAGATAATAGAACAAATGAAATGGAGTATGGCATTTAATATTCGTTTTGCATTTTGCCTGTAGCTCTGGGGCTACAGAAGTAACGGTTAATATGTTCTGGCCCTTTACAGTGTCAAAATAGTCACAAAACGAATTTGTGTTTCAAGCAAAAATGCCAGCAAGGAAAGATCCGGCTGGCTTGAAGTGCATGTAAAAGCTCACTTGTAGCTCACCATCTCGTTCTGGCCTTGCAAAACTGCTCTCCTCCTCTTCCATCCCCCTCCACACCCCTTTCCTTGTGTCTCTTTTTTTTCAGCTGATAAACTGGATGGTGGGATCTTGCTCTGTATCTCTGATTGATATTAATCGCCGTGAAAGACTAATTAAGAGCCCGCGGAGTGGCTGAAGTGGTGGACTGGGACTCACCTGCCGAAAAACTCCCTCTCTCTCGACAAAGAAGCAAGCAGTAGCAATGATGAAAGAAAGGATGAAAAGCAAGAGGAACTGGTCACCAGGGTGGGAAGAAGGTAGGTCCCTCCCCCATGGAGGGGGACTAGTGACAGGGTCTTACTGAACGGCCCTCAAAACTGGGAGCTGACATTGCACCATGGTGATGCACACATTGATGCACACATTTTATCATCTTTTCTATCTGCATTTTGCAGGTTGTCAGACATGGTTTGCTTCATTGTTTGATGGAACTGGCTTTTTTTCCTCTTTTAAGAATGCACGAGAACTTTGTTCCTGTTTGCAAATGTGCCTCTGCACTATGCGCATTTGTGCTAAGGGACATTTATGCAAATTGCTCCAAAAGATAAAGCAGTCTACAAGTCCAAGGAATCCATACAGCTTGAAAAATGCTGTTGAGAAATCCACAGGTCAGATTCATGGAAATCCAAAATAGCTTGAATATGTTGCAGATTCCTTTGGCATCTTTACTTTCTCCCTGTGTTATTAAATCTTGAATATGTTGCAGATTCCTTTGGCATCTTTACTTTCTCCCTGTGTTATTAAATCTTATATGCAGGCATCCTTTCCCCTGCCAAAAAGCTGAGGAAAAGCTAACTGTAAGTTACTGGCTAACTGTAAGAGGCCAGAAAAACAAAGCTGTATTGTGTTGCAAAAACAGCTGGTGAGTGCAGAGCTTGAATGAACTTGGAATAATTTTCTCTAAGGAAGAGTGCTCATCATAGAATCATGTGGTTGGAAGGGGTCTAGAAAGCTGCTTGGTCCAACCGCCTGCTCAATGCAGGACTCAAGTCTCCCATCCAGACTGTAACCAGGCCTTGGCCTGTGTTAGACTAGGTAGGATCAGGCACTTCAGACTAGGGTGCCATGCTGCTCACCCAGGAACTGTAGCAGCCAAACATACCTGGCTGATATGTAAAACAGCCAGAACTCATGGATCAGGCACAGGTACAGCTTGTGCCTCTGTTTCTTCATTTTCTGTAACCTTGCAATTGACTCTTTAGAGCAGTCTCTGTGGCATTGCCCAGTATTATCTTCACAACAACCCTGTGAGGGAAATCAAACTAAGACTAGCTTGACTGAACTCAAATGCCCTGCTTAGGAGCAGCCACTTTACCTGCTAACAAATATTGGTCCTTGCTCACTGTAAAACCATGTTCAGCATACACAATCTCCATTCAACAGTGAGTCATCCCTTGACAAGACGTTGAGCAACATGTCTCCAGGTGATGCACATCATGTTCATTTCATTGAGCATCATGTTCTTTTTGTTAGAGCTTACGCCTCTAGTCTTCCTAGTTTACCAAAAGCAGACACTCACTTAATGGATCTTTCAGTTCAAGACCCTAAAATAGCTGACAATTTAACTACCATTTATAAGTCTCAGTGATGACGAATGTATGGGGTGTGTGTAGTCATTCCACTTGCCTTATTTGGTTCTTCTGTTTATCACGTTTGCATCCTGCCTTTCTTCCTCCAAGGAGAATGAGGGGCATAGACAATCCACCTCCTCTCCTCTTTAGGTTAGGTGAGGCCAAGAAGTGGCAACTGGCCTGAAGTCACCCAGTGAGCTTCCAAGGTGAGTCTGGGTCTTGAACCCAGGTCTCCAGAGTCCTAGTCCAGCTCTCTAACTGCTGCACTGGATTTCTTCTTTGACAGTGAATTTTTGTGTGTTTATTATGTTTCCTTGTGTCACCATAAGGAAAGAGGAAATGAAGACTTCCGATTAATGCCAGAGAAAGAAGTACTTACTTATAAGCATTAGGAAAGCACAGCGAAGTGGCCAGTTTTGCTAATAACGTGACATATTTTGGGTGGTTAAAACTCCAAGAGGATCTTTCTAAACTGGGAGATTATTATTATTACATTGCATTTTCATCCCAGCTTTTTAGCTCTTGTAAGCAATCCAAGGAAACTTACATAGTCCTTCTCCACTCCATGTTATCCTCACAACAATTCTGCGAGGTGGGCTAAAGGTGTCAAAATGGTAAGTGCAATGCAAGGAAATGTATAGTAATGTGCACTGAGCCAGCCAGCCGGTCAGCAAGCAGGCTTCAAACATAAGCTGATGGGATCTCGGCTGGCAGTGACTGACCAAGTGAGAGATCTTAGGGCTGTGATGGACACCTTGATGAAAATGTCACTCTACTGCACGGCTGTGGTGAAAAACGCTTACTTAGGAAAGGAATGGAAAATGAAGCCACCAGTACCATACTGTCCTGATACCACACTTGGAATACTGTGTATGGGTCTGGTCACTACATCTAAATATTTCTATTTATTTTATCACTGGGAAAAAGTGCAGAAATGGGCAGCTAAAATAATCAAGGGTCTAGGAAAACTGCATGGGGAAAGGTTACAGAATATGAGATTTTTTAGCTCAGAAAAATGGTAAGTAAGAGGAGACCTGACAGAGCTGTGCAGAACTTTGCACAGTGTAGAGAAAGTGAAGAGGGAGATATTTTTCTAGATCTCTCCTAATACTGGAACTCAGTGGAGTCATCCCATGAAGTGGATGGGTGGGAGATTCAGGAAAGAGTATAGGAATACTTTTAATTGTAGAGTTAGAAGAGTCAATGAGCCCATGAGGTCCAACCCCCTGCTCAGGGCAGGACTCCAGGACAAAGCATCCCTCATATATGGCTGTCTAGCTGCATCTTGAATGCCTCCAGTGTGGGAGGCCCTTGACTTCTCGAGGGGTCCATATTGCCTTAACAGTCAGGAAGATTTTCCTGACGTTCACCTGGCATCTGGCTTCTTGTAACCTGGGACATTATTCCATGGTCTGCATGGAATTGAGAAGAGATCCTGACCCTCCTGAGTATGACAGTTTTTCAAGTACCTGAAAAGTACTACCATCTCTTCTGTCAGTCCTTCCTTCTCAGGGCTAAACATGCCCAGTTCTTTCAATCTCTTCTCACAGGGCTTTGTTTCCAGGCTCCAATCATCCTTGCTGCTCCCCTTCATATCTTTTCCATTTTCTCTGCACCATTCTTTAACTGTGGGGCTCAGAACTGGCTGTAGTATTCAAAATGAGACCTGACCAATGTTGAGTAGAGAGGAACTAGTACTTCATGTGATTTGGATACTTTTATTAGTGCAGCCCAAAGTAGTATTGGCCTTTTTTTGTAGCCATATCACATTGTTGCCTCATATTCACCTTGTGATCTGCAACAATGCTAAGATCCTCCTTGCTTGTATCTCCCATCTTGTAACTACATCCATCTTGTTCATTTTTCCTTGGGATTTGTCCCTATTAAATTTCATTCTGTAGATCCCAACCGAGTCTTCAGCCCATCAAGTTCACATTGAATGTTGTTCCTGTATGTCAAGGTATTAGCTATTCTACCCAGTTGTGTGCCATCTGCAATTTGTTAAGCTTCCCCTGCCCCGCCTCATTAATACATGATTAGTTGGCTAATAAACATATCATGGGACACTTTGTCAAAAGCTTGTTGAAATCGAAATATATTATATTCATAGCACTCCCAGGGTCTATCTGGGAGGTTACCCAATCAAAATATGGAATTAAATCAATCTGGCAGGATTTGTTCTTGTCGAATCTGTCCTGACTTCTAGTAATCACTGCATTGTTTTCAAAGTGTTTGCAGAGAAAATGCTTCATAATCAGCTTCAGAATTTTCCCTGGGATTGTCAGACTGACTGGTCTGTATTTCCCTGCTTCCTCCTTTCCCTGCTTTTTGAAGATAGGGATAATGTTGCCCCTCCTTCAGTCCTGTCCTGTCCTGTCCTGTCCTGTCCTCCATGCTTTCTCAAAGGCAATGGAAGTGGTTTTGAGAGTTCTTTTGCCAGTGCCTTTATTACTCTAGGATGAAGTTTATTAGGTCCTGCAGTTCTCTTCACTCAGTGCATATTTAAATACAGAATCCACTTCCACAACATGTAGTGATGACCACCAATAGGGATGGTTTTAAAAGGGGATTGGATACATTCTTATAGACAATGCGTATCAATGCCTACGACCTGATGGTTGTATGCTACTTCCGGTAACAGAGGCAATATGTCTAAGTACATCAGTTGCTGGGGAACATGGGCAGGAGCGTGTTGAAGCACTCCTTTCCTGCTTGTGGGAACCCATGGGCAGCATGTGACTGTCTGCACACAAGCCTGAATTAGATGAAATTCGTGGCCTGATTCAACACAGCTTTTCTTACGTTTTTATCGACTGCAACACCACAGGTTTAGAAATAGTACCTTTAGCAGCCCATTCCAGTTTTTGTTAACTAAAAAGTTAACTCTACTAAGTTCACTTAAGTTTAGTCTTAGCTGGGGAGCATTAAAATTGCAACTATGCAGCTGAATCCTAGACACTATTTGCATGGCACACAAGGCACTAAACAGACATGCTCTCAGTGGGATGGAACTCACTCCGACTCTGATGGCCAGGGCTGATAGCAACTGCAGTCTAACAATGTTCAGAAGCCAACAAATTGCCCATCCTTGCAATTCCAAGTGTGTGGAATTGCAACCTGACTTTCCCTGTTCAGAAAGAACTTTTCATATCCAAAAATACAAAAGCTACCCTACTGAGTGAAATAAAACACTATCTAGTCTGGCATTCTGTTTCCAACAGTGACTGTAAAGACAACAAAGAGTCCTTTGTCATAGTTACACTCTGTAGTCCCATTGTGTTTTAACCAGTTTTGAAATAAAACAATCTTGGCCCCAATCTTGCCATTCTTTCCACAGAAAGAGTGGAAGCTGCACTTTGGTGATGCTGCAGCTAGCCCTTCTGAATGATGATTAATTCTTTAAAAATAGGAGTGTGAATTGTTAACACACCCTGATGAAAAATATCCAGTTACTCTTAGGGAACGGGGTGATGGGGAGGAGCATTAAACCAAATGGTCTTTTGGGGAGGATTCTACCATGAACCGCTGAGATCATGCTAATTTAGGCACCAGCCCTCTAGAGTAATCCCTTTAACACACCCTACATCATAAGGGTTAAGAGAAATAATAATCACAAATCCGCATGGAGATACAGTCACTTTCAGAGAAATTGGGGAAAAACCAAATCTTCACCTTGATTTAATTCTACACATACACCTTTTCAGGAAATTGATCCTGCCTCTCACGTATCTGGCAAGAAGATTTATTTCAGTGTTGATCCGGTTGATCAAGGACATAAACCTTGAAATCAGCCTGGATGCCAGTTTATGGGGTGTGGGGAGGCAAGAGTACAAACTTCCTCAGACTTCTCAAGAAGGTATCCTATAGCTCTTGCCCTACTTCTCCTGAAAGGAA
The DNA here is from genome assembly GCF_004798865.1 of Varanus komodoensis. Lineage (NCBI taxonomy): Eukaryota > Metazoa > Chordata > Lepidosauria > Squamata > Varanidae > Varanus > Varanus komodoensis. Next base: position 14,278,730 of record NW_025335568.1, read on the forward strand.
GGTAGGTCCGTAGATATTTGACTCCACACATACACAAAGACACACAAGACCCTTACACAAAGCAGGAAAGACCATTAGTCCAGAAGGGGTGGGAGAATGAAGACCCCATATCCAATCATTCATCATCATAAATGAGCTTGTCTGTAAGCTCCAGCAGATCTTGGAAGGTGAGACTCCCATGTGGTGGCGGCTTCCGCCGCCATTCTTGGGAACCAAGCCCTCTTCCATGGGTGCTGTTCTCCACATTCCAGCAGAGTTCTTCACGGGGCAGGAGGTGGGGAGGTGTGCACAGCCTCTGCCCATGGTGCACAGACTCTCAGTGCCACCGTGGAACCAGTTTATACCTCTGTAAGTACCTCAGGGGCTACCACAAAGAGGAAGATCAAGATCTCTTCTTGCTGGTGCCAGAGTGTAGGACACGGAATAATCAATTCAAGTTGTAACAACCCAGATTCAGGCTGGACATCAGGAAGAGCTTCCTCACCATCAGAGCAATATGACAGTGGAACCAGCTGCCTAGAGAGGTGGTGGGCTCTCCCACACTGGAGACATTCAGAAAGAAACTGGGCATCTGAGTGGGATGGTGTAACTTGGTGACCTGCAAGTGCAGGGGGATGCACTCAATGGTCTTCATGGCTCCTTCCAACTCTACTGTTCTATGATTCTATGAGTCTCCCAAGCCTCTTTCAAAGTGCCATAAGTCTTCTCTTGAATACTAGTCAGTGGCGCAGATAGGGCTGAAGTTCCAGGATCCCACAGCTCTGTGAGGTGGCAATGCTCACCCAGACAGCAAAAGGCTCAGAAGCCAACTCCACTTAATTACTGAAGCCATGAGGGTGCTCTGATTCAAGTGAGTTTAAAATGCAACTCTGCACATGCTCAGAGGAGGTTGCATGCTTGCTTGCTGTCCCTGAGCTTGGCAAACAGTTTTGTTCTTGCTCTAAGCCACAGGTATGCAGAAGCAGTTGCAAAGAATGAAATGGGTGCTATGGGAGAAGGGTGCGCACTGCTGGAAGTGTGCGTCAGAGCTGAGGGGATACACCTGGCCCTCGAAAAGACCCTTGGTACCCACGCAGTTCAGGGTTTCAAATGACTGAGTTGCACAACTGAGCACAGGGCAACTGGGCAAATGAGAGCCCAGGTATGTATTGACTCACGCTTCAGAAGAAAACAGGGCAGCTTCCTCAGTTTTATACAACACACGGAGAAACTTGGTTCTCCTGAGGATTCCTGGGTTAGACTCCCATTCTCCTGTCCACACACGCACAGCACAGAGTCGTCTCAATTTGCAGGCAATGCTTTCCAGTTGTGCAGCTCCATACCCCTCTTGTGCAGCTATTAGGAGGTATTTTAAATAAATGTATTATTGCCATTATCTTTATTACTCCTTCCTCACACAGCTTGTCTACCGCCATTTCATTTTATTTTAGCCCAGGCAAAAGGTGGCCTTGCAGCAGCTGATTTGCTCAGAACGAAGTCCTGCATGTTCCAGTGGGTCTTAAGCCAACCCAGAGCAAGTGCACGACAGGACTGCAGCCATGGGTTGCAATCCTGCACATGGGAGCAGGCACGCACTGGATCGCACGCTTAGGCTGTGATCTTACAGACGCTTACATAGGATCAAGCCCTGTTGAACAGAACGGGAGTTACGTCCAAGAAAGCATGCATTGGCTACGCAGAAGTAAACAAACACATAACAGCTCACCTCCTCTGAAAAGAGCCCTCCTGGAGTTCTATGGGATTTACTTCCGCGTAAATGAGCAGAGGAGCCCAGCCCCCGAGATCCCTCGCCCGTTGGCAGTCGTGCACGACCCACCTCCCTCCTTTGACGCCTGCCCCCGAAAAGGGGGAAAGAAGCTATTGACTCATTCAGGTTACTTACCCTTTTCCTCCCCACCTTCCCCTTCTCTTTTAAACGCTCCCTGCCTCTTTGGAACTGTTGAACTGAGTGGCAAAAAGAGAAGGCGAGAAAAGCCAGCGAGTTGCCAAGGATGCGCTTCCTCCGCTAGCGCATCACCGCCGAGGGATGCAGGACGCGGGAGCCCAACGCCCAGTGGTACCCTGGTCCCAGCGCGGCCGGGCGGAGCGCGGCGGCGGGGTGGCGGGCACGGCAGACCGTGGCGCGGAGGCGAGGAAGGCGCGCGGGAGGAGCTCGGCTCGTGGAGCGCGCGTGGATCGTGCCGAAGGGAGAGCCCCGCCAGCGCCTTCCCCGGCTGCCTCCTCTCGCTCGCCGCCTGATTTGTCAGGTGGAGGAGACAGGCAGCGCCCACGAGCTCACCCGGGGAGAGGACACCGCCTCCCCTTCTCGCGGCTCTCCATCTTCCGAGGCTCCGCCCGGTGCCGAGCGGCGCCTGGCGCTTTGCCTGGGGGAGGGTCGGAGCGGCGAGCGCCTTTGCGCTCCCCCCACCGCCCGCCGGCGAGCGAGATTTGCAACAAGTAGGAAGCCTTGGGCGAAGAGGAAAAGCATTGCACCTGTTTTCTTCGGCTGGCCGCGGGAGGAGCAAAGGACACCGGGGCGGGGGCGGGGGCGGGGGGCAGGCGAGTATTTTTCAGGGTCTGTGAGCTTGACGTTGTTGCTCCACTCGTTCATTGCAGCCACGCCCGTTTATGCCTTACCGGCCCTTCTTCTGCCTTGCTACCTCTTTAAAGCAACAGGCCCATCAGTGAAGAAAATAATCTCTAAGCATCCCATCCATGCTTAGACAGAAAAAAGTCCTGCACCTTGCAGCCTCCCCGCTGAAGCTGTAGGCCTCCTTTGGTCTAAACGCGCACTTGAAGTCAGCATTGGCCAATTTACCATCCTCTGCTGAGGAGTTGTTTGGGGTGGGTGACTGGGGCTGGAGTTCAGATCTTGGAAGACCGCTCTGCTGTCCCTGGGCACTTGCTGAAATGAAGCTCCAGGGATGCTGATCTCTCTTACATCCAGTCCCCTTGTTGTTGTTGTTGTTGTTGTTGTTGTTGTTGTTGTTGTTTCAGCCTCTCCTCCTGCTAACCGTTTGATTCTTTCTGCCAGAAGGGATGTCTCTGTGTGTGTGTGTGTATGAGAGAGAGAAAATGCACCCCCCGCCCTGTCTATACATTGCTTGGACATATCTTTGGAAAGCAGCATGGAAAGCAACACTAGAAACCATTGCAATGATTTTCAAAGGAAAGTGAAGCCTATGTGTCTGGATCATATTCCAGAAGGCAGAGATGGTGGAGAGCAGTTGCTGCTCCACAGGGAACGGGCATTGGAGAGAAGCCTGTGAAAGGTCTGGGGTTGGAGTTTCAGAACATCTGGAGTGTACTAGATTGAAGAAACCTGGCCTAAGTATATCTAGGTTTAAGGGCACAGTCCTATCAGGCTACCCATAACTCACTGAACTTGGAGGCTTGTGGGCATCTGGTACAGAGCAGGACAAGCACTGGAGGCAATCTTTGCCTCCCTGTCCACCTGCTCTGTGTGTTCCCTTGATAGATTTTTCTGCCTGTCTAGTAGAAATGTCTCAGAATGGTGGCTGGGACAGCTGCAGGATACCTCGTATCCTGACGTCCCCAGCTTTTTCACCTCTCTGCTCAATTTAACCCCTTTCTGAGGTTGCTTTTCTGATCTCAAAAAGAAAACAGCATGGATCATGCTGTGCCAGCTGAGATGGGGCAGAGAGGTGGAGCACTGTCTCTGAAGCTGGGAATCCAAACATTCCTATGGCCGCTCAGGCAATGAACAGGGGCCAAAGGATAGTTTTAATAGGGAAGTGGATCTTGGCAATTCTTATTATTTTGCATTTATACTCCACCTTTCTTCTTTTTGCAAGGAATCTAAGGTAACTTACAAAGTTCTCCTCTTTATTTGAGCCTCACAACAACAACTATGTGAGGTAGGTTTGGCTGAGACTCCATGATTGGCCCAAAGTCACCCAGTGAGCTCCATGACCTAATGGAGATTAGAACCCAGTTCTCAGTCTCAGTCCAGCATGCTTAACCACTACATTGCATTGACTGTCAATGAAATTAGAAACTTCCTAAGGCAAAAAGCTACATGGCTGTATAGGGGTCTGGATAGTTCCGGGAAGCTCACAGCCAGAATATGAATGGGAAAAGCCTTTCATTTTTGTTCCCCAAGCAAATGACACTCTGCATATATTGCTTCTGACTGTTCTGGTGGTTCCTTATTGCCACCAAAGTTAATATCCCCTGCAAAACATCTCCTCCCTGTATATGTTGAAACCCATTTCAAAGCTGTCCATCACTTTATCTTTGGGCAGTGAAATCCAGTTTATTGAGTGACAATGGTTCATGGTTCCCTTCCAGGGTGGCCAAAAGATTTGCTTGATCTTAGGCAGTTCTTTGTTAATAATGTTTTACTCAGAGATGTTTTGCACATCCTACTGTAACTTATACCAGTGCCTGATCATTACCTTCTGACTTCTGCCACTTCTCTTCCAACCCAATGCTTGAATTCAAAAGTAGGTCTTAGTTTTTTGGGAAGATGAGGCATGCCATCATTTAAAGGACTAGAAAATGTGGGACCCCAGTCTGGGTTGGGAAGGACAATAAGGGGCTTTAAGCCCTTTACTCCCTGCTCTGATCCAAGTCTGAAACCTCCTCCCCCACAGTGCGATATTTGCATGGAGTAGAAAGCCCTCAAAGACCTTCTTGATTATATAAATGGCTTTGCTTCAATGGGAGCTTTCCTGGGTGTGTGAGAGTCAGACTGGAACCACACTGGGGACAAGGAATTAAAGGCCTGGTGACCTCCTTTAAGTTGCCTGTGCTTGTCTGCTGTTTTCACTTAATAAACCATCCAAAACACAGGCAAATCCCTATGTCAATTTTATATTTTCAGTGATGGATCCTACAAATCACTGCATTCTTAAACTGGCTTCAGTCTTGATCCATGGTAAATAAATTGTGTAGGCAATTCCTTAATCTTCTTCCTGAAAATAAGGGCTTGTATTATTATTATTTTCAATCTTTGTATCTCAAGCTTGAGGATAAAAGCTTTTCTTTTGTTGACCTTACATAAAGTTTAACTCTGCCACTCCCCACCTGATGTCCTCAAATAACTTGAGAACGGTTACATGGCTTCTTCTTCACACTGCTTCTGTCAAGTATTCTTTTGATGGCATGATTTCTCTTCCTAATCACAAAGGCTTCTGGTAGAGCAGAGCTACCAGTCTTTCATACTTTATATAACTAGTCTAACACTTCCTTTTGTGTGTTTTTAAAGCAATTGTCTTACATAAATGTGTTCCATCTGGCTCACAGGGGGGTCTTTCTAGAGAAGAAGGAGTTCTGGGGAAGATTTATTTCCCACCTACATGCTGGAAGGAGAAAAAAATAAGAACAGTAATGTTTGCTGCTGGTAGACCAAAGAGCATTTTCTATATCGCCTCTTCTGTCAGTCTTGGACCTGTATGTTTCTACTGATCTAAGCAGATGCAAACATTCAGACAAAACCCAAAGTGTGTTCTGTTTTTCTTCTTTGAAGAACCAGTAGCAAATTAAAAAATAATGAACTGGCTAGAGGTAAAATGAATTCTAATATGAGGGACTTGTATAACATGCCAGATTTTCTTGAACAGCTTAAAACTGCTATCAGTTCTGGGATACTAAGAAACAAATATTTATGGGAAAGCCCTGAATCTATTTATTTATTTATATTTTATTTATACCATTCTCTCAGCACATTGCTCTTAGAATGGTTTACAAATAGCTAAAATAACATAACAAGTAACAAAAAAACCCTATATGAGAATACCAGAAAAATTAAGATGGACAACTATAACACAGAATAAATAATAACATATTGAACCAGTGTAACCAATCATTATAATAAAAACCAATTTAAAACACATCTCTAATCAACAATTAAAATAATGGGAGAATAGAAAGATTTTGACCTGGCACTGAAATGTATAAAGTGTCAGCACCAGACGCATCTCCCTGGGGAGTTGTTTCCATAAATGGGGACCACTAATGAAAAGGTGCTAGATGGATGAATCTAGAGAGCCAGTGTGGTATAGTGGTTAAGAGCACAGGTCTGGGACTCAGGAGACCTGGGTTCTAGTCCGCGCTCGGCCATGGAGCCAACTGGGTGACTTTGAGTCAGTCACAGACTCTCGGTCTAGCCTACCTCACAGGGCTGTTGTTGTGGGGGTAAGATGGAGGAGGAGAATGATGTAAGGTGTTCAGAGTTATTTAAAAAAGAAAAATTGGGACATAAATCAAATCAAATCAAACAAATAAATAAATAAATAAATAAATAAATAAATAAATACTGAAGCAGCTAAAGAACCAAAACCAAAATATGGAGTGGATTGATAAATATAAATATTTTTGAATCTAGCTCAGTAACCAATGAGATCACAATAGCATACTAAAAGCTAAAATCGAGATGGCCAGGAGTAGTAGCCTTGTTAAGATGAAAAATGTAATATGCAATTAAAATTACCCTGGATAATGTACATTGTGAGGTATTGTGTACTAGTTTTACTCTATGGCCTGCAACTGTGGCCTTTAACACAGACTACCATAGAAAATTAGAAGCCTTTGAAATACAGATTTATTGCAGGATGTGATGAATTGCTTGGACTGATGAAGAAGCATTAAAAGCATGTAGCAAGGCCAAAAGATTAATAAAATACAGACAACAAAGGAATGCAAAATATTTCAGTTAAACAGCAAGAAAAGAAAACTATAGATTGTTGTGACTGATTGTTCACAGTAAAATAAATGGGGGGCAAAGTGTAGGAAGAAGTCAGTCTTGGCTGTAGAGAATGGCTTGGGAGCAGTTCAATTTCAGTGTTCACAGTGGCTTCATCTAAAGACCATCTAGACAGGTTGATGTCCAAGCTCCAGTAGGTTAGGAATGAGAAGGATTAGAACTCTTGATTTTTACTGAAATCCCTCAGATATATTGAGGTAGGAACTTTCCAATTTGCCACAAAATTCACTTTAGGGTGACTATTGTGCCAGAAATTCTTCCAAGAAATATGGAAGAATTATTAAAATATATGACAACAGCATCTAGAATTATAACTGCAACAAAATGGATATCAGATGACTGCTCAACTAGGGAAGCCTGGAAAAACAAATTAGTGGAATACATAGTAATGGCAAAATTAACCAGCTATATAAATAGACAACTGACCAAAGAATTTAATAATAAATGGAAGTCTTACTATACATATTTTATTGAATGATTGAAAGAAAAAATAGAATGTATGTAACAATGACCTAGCTGATACACTTAGTAATCATCTATATTTAGAAGACTGGTTAAAGAATTTTATATTAAATGGAAAGTGTACTATGTGCACTTTACTTAGCAACTGAGAGAAAAAAAACAGAACCTGTAGACATTATTAGTATAATTAAACATAATTACCATATAATGCTTTTTCACCATTTAAGATAAATATTAAAAGATTGGAATGCATGTTATTATTAAATATTATTTATACAATTAATATAATTGATTTATGCATCTAACTTTTATAATGTAGTTTTATCTGGGAGAAACGGTGAAAATTTGCTGGTGGGTTTGCAGATAAGTTATACAGTAAATTACTATTTACTTGATACCCATGCTAACATTTTTTGTTGTAATAACCAAGTATTATAAAGTCAAAACTGTAGTTATAAAATTGATAGAAATAATCATGATTATTGACTTTTTGTGTAACATCTTTCACTTGGTAGTATATGTATTTTTTGTTTATTGTCCCATGGTATCTTTTTCTATCTTTTCAAGTTAGAGTTTCTTGTTTTCTCTCTCTCTCTTTTATTTATAAAAATAAAAAATAATATTGAAAAATTCACTTTAAGGCAGCTCTGATGCTGATTCCGTGGGATGACAGCAAGTCACCAGCGATCTCTCTCATCCCTCATCTAGCTGTTGGGGGCTGAGGAGGTGGTGTCTGTCTGAACATGCATGGTGAATAAGTGGTGACTAATAATGTGTGCAGGAGTATGAATGGCGTGGAGGAAATGGATAGGGAGGATTTATCCTTACTACCCTCCTTACTGCTACAGGACTTGGGGTCATCCAACAAAGATGAGTAGTGGGAGATGCAAGGCAGACAAAAGGAAGGCTTTCTTCAAACCGTGCAAAAGGCAGTCCTTGCCCACAATGCACTTGGTAGTGATGGGCACCAAACAGGATGACTTTACAAGGGAATTAGACAGATTAATGGAGGATATAGTTATCAGTGGCTACTAGCCCTGATGGCTATATATGAGCTCCACTATTGGAGGCAGCATGGGTGTTTCTGGGGAACATGGTACTATTGTTTGTGGGTTTCCCACTGTGAGAACAGAACGCTGATTCAGCACGGCTCTTTGGTTCTTCTGGAATGCCACAGGTGGGCATGCGGACAATGGCCCTTTCCCCATTTCTTGTCCTCAGCATTTGGTACTTGATAATACTGCTTCTGAATATGGAGGTGCCATTTAGCCCATAATCAAGACTGTGAGCCACTGTGTGCAGCATTAGAGTGTTGTACTAGGACTCAGGAAATCTGAGTTCTAATCCCTACTTGGACCATGAAGCCCACTAGGTGACCAACTTGTAGCCTTACCTGCCTCACATGATTTTTGCGAGGATAGAATGGAGAGGAAGAAAACCATCTAAGCTGCTCCAGGCTCCTTGCAAGAGAGAAAAAGCAGCATGGAAATACAACCTTTACCATCCCCTGCATAGGTTCCATAGGTTCCATCACCTATAACCCTTCACAGGCCCATCTTCCATGAACATGCCAAATCCCCTTTAAACATTTTGTGTCATCACTCAGATCCTATTGCCATGAATTCCATAGGGCAATCCTTATATTATCCCACACCAAAGAGCTGCTACCAGCATAACTTAACAAGGTAGACTTAGCTGGGGGCAGATCTTTCAGATCTGTGGCCCTTAATGCTTTCCAAACAGTGCATTTAGGATTTGTGTGATAAGTGCATGTAAGATTTACTTTCACTATTACATTACTCCTGTAGATTGGGAAGAATAATTGGAAGGCTTTGTAAGACAGAGTTCAGTGCAAAGAGTTCCCAGAGTCCATGAAAGGTGTTACGTGTAGCCATTGTCAGGTTCAATGGTTGTGAGAAACCCTCAGGTAGGCACGTGTGAGGAATCCATCTGGGGTGGAAATCCATTAGATTCCCTGCGATTGGCTCCCCAGACTTGGTCCACTTTGCAGAAGCCCAGAGTATGAGTTCTTGGCAAGTGCTTCCGGTGTTTGTGAGGCACTTTCCAGGAATCAGTCCCCACATGCTGTGCAAGGAGAGCCCTCTTCTTCTTCTGCAGGTGGGGAAGATGGCTTGTTGCACAACTGGGGATTCATAAGCATTTGAGGACTTCCTCCTGGCTCACCTGGCTTTGCAGCTCTGGGCAGAAGAAAAGGTCTATGGATGCCTGAGGGATGAATTCTGCAAGGGTTCATCCCAACCCTACCCTCAAGGTCTCAAAGAAAGTATAAGGTCACAAACGACCAGGCACTGTGAATTCTCATCAAGGTAACAAGGATGCTTACACACTCTTTTACTGAAGTTGGTTGGGAGAACTGAGCCTTCTGCTGCCTCCCTTCCTTATCTCCCAGGAAGAGGACCTCGTTTGTATAGCCTGACCACCACGGAAGCAGAGGGCAAAAAGCTGCCAAAGAGCATTGCTCTTTGGCTTTCCCCTTGGAACTAGGGGTGCGCAAGGTGTCCAAATAACCAGTGGCCCAAGAACAACCTTTGTCACTTCAAGCAGTCTTGTGACTAAAGTGACAGCTGCAAGCTGCAAGCTTTTCTTGGTAATCTGCATGCAAATTGCATCCCTATATGTATTCAATAAACTGCACATCTTCTCTGACACATGTGCTTTTGTTTTTTCCCTAAGCATCCTTGAATCTGAAGTCAGGGGCCTTGACTGGACCAGGCCCCTGGGCTTAAAACATCCTCTTCCCTGCTTTTTAAAACATTTCCCTAAATGAAAACTATAAATGTCCACGGAAAGTAGATTTGCTTCTCTTTGCTCTGCTCTGTTCCAAACTAACAAGATCTCTAGGGAAACTGAAGGAGTAATTTAGTTCACTGGTTCTCCAGCACTGTTCCCCGCTGAGAGGAGAAAAATATTCTGTAGTGCCATGTAATATGGAAATCTAGACTATTATACAGATAATAGGTCACAACACTTGGCCAAAACCTTAAGTTCAACACACATGAAACTCAAATTGTCAAAAATATAAAACTGCAAACAAAAGGATGCATCTGCAGGCACACATGCACACACACAGAACATACACACAATTAATACTATCTGTGTATCAACCATATCACTGAACAACAACTTTAATAAAGCTTTCCAACTTTTCTTTGCAAAAAAACCTGGCCCATGAGCAGGGCTACGGGGTAGAGCTGAGAGGTCTCTGATAGGCAGTGGTGTAGTAGGAAGCTTTGAAGGTCAGGTGCTCATCGCAATAGCCCCTTTAGGCATGCAAACAACGGGAGGCTGAAAATGGAGCTGGATGTGCTGATGTATAGCAATTAGCCAATTTTAGCAGTTTTGCCTCCATGGGGACTCTTTTTTTTTTTTTGGAAGCTATATGATATAAGTGTTGGAGAAGACTCCAGAGAGTCCCTTGGACTGCAAAGAAATCAGATCAGTCCATTTTAAAAGAAATCAAGCCTGGCTGTTCTTCAGAAGGACAGATACTGAAAATGAAGCTCAACTACTTTGGCCACCTAATGAGAAGGAGGGACTTATTGGAGAAGACCCTGATGATGGGAACAATTGAAGGCAAAAGGAGAAGGGGATGGCAGAGGTTGAAGTGGTGTAATGGGGTCACTGGGGAGGTGAGGATGAGGTTGGGTGGACTCCAAGTGATGGCAGAGGACAGGAGAGCCTGGAGAAATGTTGTCCGTGGGGTTGTGAAGGGACTTTGTGATGAAACAACAACAAAATATGATCATAAATTGCCCATTCAAGACCAAACCATCCAAGATACTTTGCATTACAATAAGGAATAATATAGTGTTGCTGAAAATATTCATTTTCTCCCAGCCACTGGGAAGATACACTCAGAGCAGGAAAGTCTGGGGTGGGGGTGGCAGCAGATGACACCTGTGGCTATGCTAACAAAAGAAAAAAAAAGCCAGCGGGATGTCCCTGGGATCCCTGCCTCCATTATATCACTGCCAAGAGAAGCAGGACAAATACTAAATGCGGAAGGACCATAGCTCAGTGGTAGAGAAGCTGCTTTGCATGGAAAAGGTCCCAGGTTGAATGTCCATCATCTCCAGTTAGAGATGGAATGGCTCCTGCTGGAAACTCTGGGGAGCTGCTGCCAGTCTGTGTTGACAGCCCTGGGCTAGATGGACCTGACTCAGCAGAAGGCAGCTTCTTTTGAACCAAGCCTGTGCGTCCTGAAAGAAGCAGAAGGGATAGCACAAGCTTTGTGACTGCGCCTGCAGTTAGGGCTGACTGATCAGATGTGCTGAGCCTGTGGCTGAGGTAAAGAAGAAGCATGTTGGGAAAACAAGTTTAAAAGCAACTCCTGCAGCTTCCACGCTGCTCCATTGATCCGTATCTTTCCCTCCACAGCATCCCGTGTTCTCACAGCTCAACTGAACCCATGGGGAGCAGCAGCTGAGGAAGTTAACACATGCTTTCTGAGGTTTTGTTATGTAATGGCATTGAAATGGAAATCGGAGGCCAAGCTTGGAAACATAGCTCCTTATGGATGTGCTAGAGAGCTTGCATACTAAGCGGAAGTGTAGGGATGTGTGAAATGGATTATTTTGACTTGGCTCTGCAGATTCCACCTTGGGAAGCATGCACTGGTGCTGCCTCAGTCTGAAGTGGCTCAAGCCAGGACGTGGACGGCTGCTTTTACGATGGCCTTCAGTTTGTGTAGTTTTGCTTTTTTAAAAGAAGTTTACACAAAGTTTGGGTCTTCGCTGTGCAACTTTGCACAAATGGCAGAGTTGGGGGCTGAATTTTCACACATCAAAAATTAACTGCCAGAAAATCCATAGTGCCCAAGATGGCATGTGGGTATTTGCAGTAAGAGAAGGAGTTGCTCATATTCCTCCAGGTAAATATTACAGCAAAAACAACTATGTGGAAATATGATGTTTTTGGATCAAAATTATGCAAATAATTTGTGCAATTTTAGGGACGCTAACCCTGTTCCCAGTGACTTGGACCTCTTTTGGCAGTTAGGGTGGAAATATATTGAAAATCCACTGAGTTCAAATGAAATAAGTTTACCATTGTCACTCATTCCTAAATGCTTGTGCTGGTTTTTACTAGGAAAAAAAAGAAAAAGAAAGATCCAGCTTCACTCAAAAGAATTTGGCAATCAGCTCCTAATTTTGGCTTAAATAAATAAATAAACAAATAAACAAACTGGGCTACTACCTAAAAAGTAAAACAAGCAAACAGACAAACAAACCACCAATGGACAACCACGCCACTTGCATTAAATCGAGGATTGTCATTTTCCCCTGGAGGTTATTTATTTATTTCTTTATTATTTAAAATTGAATTTGTAATCTGCATTAATCAATAGTCCAGGAGGACTCTCTGGGTGTATGTATAAAACACATGAAAACAAAACAGACCATTACAATGAAAACAATGTACAACAGCATAACAATCAACCCCCACCATAACCACAAACCATGGCAATATATAATAATCATACAATATACTATATAATATACAGCTGTGAGTTTAACCTGAGAATTAAAACAGTCTAAATTAAACTCACACCAACATTTAATTCTATCAAAATTAACAAATTATGCAGAATTAAAATTGATTATTAAAATAACTGGAGAATAAAATTGTTCTCACTTGGCACTGAAAAGATTGCCAAGAAGGTGACAGGCAAGCTGCTGTAGGGAGGCTATTCCACGTGGGGAGAGGGGGGAGGCAGCCACTGAGAAAGGCCCTCTTCTGTTTGCCATCCTCCTTACCTCCTTGGATTTAGGCTCACCAACTCGCCCTGCATCTTAGCTATCTTTTAAAACAATAGGATTCTTGACCTTATGGTTATCCTGCCTGTATGGGTTCACTCCTACCTTGGCCTTCCTTATATTATATTATATTATGCCTCCCAGAGACATGTCCCCATACTGCACAACCAGCCTGACAACAGAAGTGATGCTTGGAGTGGTAGCAGCTTCTCATGATCCCAGTAAGAACCTTTCCAATTTCCAGATAATCTGCTCAGTAGCATATGGACGGGCCAGACAGAAAACTGGCTCTCCTTTTGAGCGTCTTACTTGTCCAGGGAAATGGCTGGCTCTGAAGAAATGGAAGATGAGAGAAATGTTGCTCAACTTGATTTTATTCACATATGAGGATTGGCAGTGGCCTGTGCTGGCTCCACTTGGACTTCTAAATTAGTTTTCTGAAATGTGGTTTGACTGTCAAATCTCTAATATGAAAGAGGTCAGTGCACTCGGTATGAGAATGGATGAGATTAGAAATACAAAGGAAGGGCAGCCTCACTCCTTGAGAGCAAAAGGAGTGTGTGTTTTGTAATTCTGTGCAGATGCAGGAAAACAAAAGACTGTTTAGTATTAGGCAGAGGCTCAAGCTTCCTAAAAAGTGTCCTGCTGCTCAGGAATTGCAAACTCAATGCTGTGGCTTCTTTTATGGAATAACTCCATCTTGTAGTTGGCCTTCCCCGTCTTCTTCTGCCTTCAGCTTTCACTGGCATTATTGCCTTCTCTAGTTCTGGTTTACCTTTCTTTTTTGCGTCACTCCACCCCACCAAAGTTCTGGCCCTTAGGGTTCCAAGCTTAAAAGCTTGGAAGGTAAGGAAATATCTGGTAAACAGGTATTCTCCCATATGTCCCTACCCATCCATTAAGATCAAGTCAGAAGGTCCTTCTCAAAGAGCTGTCGCCCAAGAAGGTGGGGGGGGGGGGGGCAGCCAGAAGGGCCTTCCTGCGGGTTGTGCCCCATATCTGGAATAGGCTCTCAGAGAGGGATGCCAATGAAATGACTCTCATTGTTGTCATTTCAGTGACAGGTGAAGACCTATCTTTTCCCCGGCTATTTTAATAGCTGATTTTTGTGTCAAATCTTGATTTTAACTCAAATCTATTCCTGTCTTATAGTTCTCATTTAACTTGATTTAAAAGTTTCTAATGTAATGATTTCAATTTGTTGTATCTTGCTTTCTTATATTTTTGGAATTTAACATTAATGTTCCATTTTTAGAGATTGTAAAAATGTTATTCTGTTTTAATTGTTTTGTAAGCCACTCAGAGAGCCCTATTGTGGACTAATGTAATGGCATATACATTGAAATAATAAATAAATGAATGAATAGACAAACAAATATTCATAAGCCAGTGAGGAGAAAGTGGGTAGGACTTCCAATGGGGGCGCTACTATCTTTTCATTATCCTTCCTCAAGGTAATAAAGACTAAAAGATGCATAATAAAGTGCTGTATGCAAATAGCTTTTCCTTATATAGATCATAGGATTTTATTCTGATGCACATTTTGATGTAACAGAGTGGCAAATATATGGCCCCAGGAAAAGATGAGCTTATATTGGCAATTTGGGTGCCTGAGCATGATTGGGTAGTCTGTCTTGAGAGAAGCTTGCATTGTTTCCTTAAATGTCCTGAGCTGTAGCCATGTTGCAGGAAAAATCTTCAGTTTTATGTGCAAACATATCCAAGTTCAGACAGAAAAGAGGCCTACAATTCCACCTATGTTGGTCAGGGCATTCTGGGAGTTGTAAGCCCTTCTTTCCATGTAAATCTGCATAGGATTGGACCTTTATTCTTGAATAGGTTTTTGTGGGCATCTGGTGAAGTGACAGTGCCTACAAATGCTTATAGCAGACTCTTTGTTATTCTTGCTGCAACAGACTTGCTCTAGAAATAGCATCACATAACCAGCATCAATCTTTATAGAAAAGAGACACAAATAGCAACAAATAGCAACCATCCTATTCAATAGAGTGTCTTTGCCAGGCACTCTTCCAGATAAAGTTCAAATACCCACACACAGGCACAGAGAATAATGTTAGGTATCCTAAAACAAGAAGTGAAATCAGCAAGAAAAGGCAGCTCTTCCTTCTACAGTGCTGGGAAGATGCTCTCCAGTTCCCAAGGGTAAGAAGACAGAAGAAAGCAACCATTCTTCAGTTTTCAGGTGGTGTAAAAATGTAATACGTACGTAAATAAGAAATGCTGCACAACCATTATGGAAAATGAGGCCTACAACCTGGGGTAAGAGAAAATTGCTCTCTAAAAATTAATTAACACTTATATGGATGTTTAATCATGTAAACTCTGCCTAAGAGCGTCATCACACTCAGGCAGGGTCTTTCAGCAGCTTTCCCCATCCCTGGCCTGGAATGTTTATTTCCCAGCTCAGGATCATTGAAATCAGTTGCTGGGGCAAGAGGTTCAGCCACATGGTGAATGCTGAATATTTTCTACTATGTACAGATATAATTGGATCACTGATATCTGTGATTATTCTGTTCATGCCAACTGGGATGCTGTTCTGTGATTTTCTTTAATCATTTTTGGTCACTGTGGAGCTCAGGTCTTGCAGCTCAGTGGCTGCCCTGCAAGTAACACAGAAAAGTGTGTCAGATGGGCAGACTTTGTTTGGAGTGACATGTTAAGGATCAAGTACTTGGCCTGTTTCAACAACCCCCATTCAAAGGATGGGAATCGTCACAAAGCTGCAGCAGAAGGTACACCTTGGATTCTAAAATGGGAGCTACAGGAACGACCAGGCATTTCATGCCTGGTAAACCAGAAGACTTGTCACTAGAGATGATAGAGTGATGGAGCAGGGTCAGACCTTACAGCCAGAATCCTTGTCCCACATGCCTGTCTTCCTGACCATCACCACTGAGAGATTCGAGCACTTTGTATGCCACTCTGTGCAAAATTTGGTGGACATTCTTAAACTTGAAGGACTTGGATCCTGGCCTTTCCCATTAAATAAGTCCTCTGTGGGTGCACACTTAGAGCTCTTACAATAACAATAGACCAGCCCGACTCATGACTCCTCTGTTTTTTTCCATCTGTAGGAATAACAAATAGCTGCTCAGAAAGTGGTGGTTGCAACAATCCATTCACTTCTCTATGATGTATGAAAATACAGACTAGGGAGTTTCATCTATAGATCTTTTCATTTAGAGGGCTATGAGTAAGAGATACACCACAGGGTTTCTCAGAACTGCATCCACCAATGGTATGTTCAAGAGAATTATCTGCCATTGAAAAGTTCTCAGGGGACATTTCAATATTGACTCATCTAAACCTAGTATTGATTCTCTTAAAGCTGCAATAGTGAACCACCTGAGTTTAAGGATCTCTAAAAGACCAAAGAGATTAAAGTCAAAATGCTTTGACTATATTTTCCTTTATGTTCCTTGCAGTGCTGAGCCTTTTTGGTCCTTCAGGATGGTGTGATTAAAGGCCAAAATAAATGTGACATGGGAGATTGCTGACTGGCTTTCTTATTTCTTTCCTTTACACAGTGTATTTGTGATGGGTTCCAGTTTTGTCAAGAGAGGTGGTGATAGGTGATGGGGACGCTATTCTTCTCTCTTTCCCACTGCATTATTTTAACTAACTAAATTCCCTGTAAAGCTTTCACTGTCCCAGCCTGCTTCAGTGTTTCCCCCCACCTTCCATGGTATGGCTAGTAGTAAGTTGGTGTCAAATTTAGGGAGAGAGTGGCTTCATGCAAAAAGGAGATTTTCTGCATGTTAAATAGTTGCATGAAAGAGAGAGACTTGTATT
Source organism: Varanus komodoensis (assembly GCF_004798865.1). Taxonomy (NCBI): domain Eukaryota; kingdom Metazoa; phylum Chordata; class Lepidosauria; order Squamata; family Varanidae; genus Varanus; species Varanus komodoensis. The sequence goes on from NW_025335568.1 coordinate 14,295,491, forward strand.
ATTTGTGTATTCTACCTTCCCTCTTATTAAAGGTACAGCAGCCCTGTCCCCCCCCAGAACTTGTCCTGCCTAGAAAAATGCTCAAGAGGAAAGGGTTAATTCCCCACGAACACCAGCCCATGGCATGCTACTGCTCCTTTCAAAATCAAAACAAAACTGTGGCTCCTTAAGACAACAACAGGTACATCTGTGTTCCAAGCATCAGGGATCCTGGGAATTGAAATTTTCACAAGTTCCCTATGATCTTTGTTTGGATACCCAATGACATCTCTTTCCCACTGCTGGAGAAATAACTGGGAAGGAGGCTGGGCTGGAGAAAATTTTCTCTGGGTAGGTGGGTAGGTAGCAGGTAGGTTGGTAAGCCTTGCCTCAGACTAAAGGTGAGGATTATGAAGGAGGTTCTCAGTCCAAACTAGTAAAATCACAAAATTCAAGGATACTTGTAGTGCTCAGGTCACCTGATTCAACTCAGCTCTGGCTATGTTCTCCTTCCGAAGCTTGTGGCCATAAGAAATAGGACTTTTTCTGAGATAATACTACCAGGTTCATTTGGCTTCCATGAAGCTACTGGGCTGTTGGGCTTATAATGCTGCATTCTGCTGCCACTTTGGTGGGTTTTTTTCCCTCTTTCAATTGTCATACCTCCCCTGGAAGGGTTCTCATCTTGAGAGTAACATAAGCATTGATCTGGGGGCTGTACTTGATGCCCTTGTAGGCCCCTTCCAACTTGATGATTTGATGTTCTAGGCCCATCTCGTTAGGATACCAAGTACTCACTTTTTAGCTCATAGATGGAAACTGGGCCACTGCCCAGTCTTAGGGAACACATGTATCTGAAGTCACAGGCTCAGTGGCTGGTAGGTGAAGTGACTATCCCAAAATAAGAACTCCTCATGAGTAAAGGATCACTTTTGTGTAAGACTCCTCTCATAATTTAGAGAGTCTTCTTAGAACTTTCTAAGGCACAATGACTTGCAACTGAGCCCTGGGTAGGACTCCCAGAGCACATCCTTGAAAGCCCTCAGTTCTGGAAGGCTAGTGGTTATGTGAATGATGCCTGTGCTCTAGTTCTTTGACTTCTGTCTAGTAAACTCTTGCTTCCTAGAGCCCCTTGGACCGTGTGTGCTCTGCTTCTTTGGGTGGTCTCCAGACTTTCTCTCTGAGTAATCTCCAAGCCAAGAGTAACCCAGTGGCTGGTCCCTCCCTCCACAGCCCCTGTCGCCCTTCAGATGGCACGAACAACTGGGAGTGGCTTTTCCTGGATCAGGAGAGTTGGCCTGTCATCTCATGTTGGCTGTCTGAGAATGTATTATAAAGCATGGGCACAGGTTGCATTGAGGAATGCATAAGCTGAACGACTTCTACAAATGGCTGTCCTTTTGTTTTGTTTTGTGTGTTTGCTTTTAACTCTCATGGCTCCTTCATTACTCACATCATCAGTCCAAGCAGAAATTCAACAGATGAAGCTTTCCACCCATCACCGCCTCTGCGTTCTTCATTCTCTGTCCATCATGCATCCCACTGAGCCTATATACAATGGCGGACTTTCTGGCCATGCATTGCCCTGGGCATGGCTCTGCTCCGTTGTATCTTAAATATGTAGCTACAGAAGTAACAGCAGTTCTGGCTGAGCAGAATAGCTTGCACACCTCCAGCAACACCAGTGCGGGTTCCAGCTGTCTCCGGAATCGCATCATGTGTCTTCCTCTGTGTCAGAATGTAGGCTGCCAGGTCAGAGCAGCCATTACAAATCTGGATGTCAGCCAGAGTGTCAGAAGGAGGAAACTAGGAGGAAGGCAGAGAGGTTAATGGCATATTTGATATTAATGATAATGGTCATATATTCTCCATCCAATGGTTGCTGTGCAACTGTGGCTTTTATTTATATATTACTGTGAATTTCATTAAAATAAAATGAAAGACGTGGGCATACAGCATGAAAGACGCACAGAGCAATTAAAAAAGAAAGAAGAAAAAGAAGGAAGGAAGTGCAACCCTGAAATATATTATATGGTTTGAAACAGAGGGAATAATTAACTCGATGACTCAGAGGTGGGACCCAGAATGAGCCCAATCAAATGGAATTATAGTCAGATTCCAATGAATGCATAGAACATTTAGGATGTTTCTTGCTTAAAGTATCTCTAGCTGGCTATGCAGAGCATCCTAGCAGAGTACTCAAAGGAAAAGGTGCCCTCTGGGGTGCTCAGGTAGTGCTTGGCCTTTAAATTGGAGATATTTCAGGACTGGGGCATTTTTCATTAGAACTTTTGATTGACCATTTCAAGTTCTTGCATGAATCAGCTCGCTGTGTGGTGTTAAGTAGCAACGGTGATGAACTCCCTTTAAACACATTAAAATGCATATTTTTTCTTGTGGCTCTGGTGCTTTTGTGGTGGTTCTGATTGGTTAGCTCAGGTATCCAACTAATGCCAATTAAATCCAAAGTGTTCAATGTCAAAGAGCCAGCAAAGTCAAAGAGCCAGCAAGTTTGAAGCTTCTCTATAACATCAAATATAACTTGGAATGGATGAGTCTCTCAAGGTCTCATTATTTCCAATCTTAAGTTGGTTTGTCTCAAACTTTGTTAATTTGTTTCATTCATTCTGACCTTTGATTTTTTTAAGGTTGTGCCAAGAATTATATGTCTTTTTGTTTGCATGTATTTTGTATACAATTACATTTTTATACAATTCTGATTAAAATTCCCACTTCTTGGAAGCAAATATCCAAATGTTTGCTTTTTTCAGTAAGAGATGTTTCACTTGGAGTTACTTTCCCTTTATGTGCACATTCTTTCATGAACAACACTGAAAAACTCTGGCAAGTGTGCACTTCAATGAACAACAGAGTTTCTGTTTGTGCATAGGTTCAAAAGTACTCCAAGAACAAGCAGGAAAGAATGTATCCTGTTCATAAACTTACAGATTTTTTAAAATTTTAAAAATTGAAAGATTTGATAGATTTAAACCTTTTATAGATACCAGTTTCATTACAAATTTATAAAATTATTTATAAAATTGAGCATGCATATTAACAGATTTTATAAATGGATTTTACCTGTTTTTCATAAGGATAGGATTTAAATATGGAATGTTCTGATATAAAATGCCAGCTCAGTCATGAACAGGAATATGTAGCAGCCCCACTTAAAAAAAACTGAGCCAGAACCAATCTGGAACAGGCCAAACCTCAAGGAGGGAGCAGAAGTTAATAATTGGCACCTCCACAGCCTTTTGAGTTGCATTAGTAATCATGGTGTGTTTCATCTAATCTTTTATATGGATATTGGGTTTTAGCTGATCAATAAACTTTGCTTGCTTTATCTTTCTCCTTCAGAGGCATCATTCAGCTGCTAGCACAGAGTTCATCACTGAACCCCTCTGCCTGTGTATTTCTCCTTTGGAGGACAGGACCAAAGTTTAGCCTATGTTTCATTATGTCACAGATGCACCATGCCTCCTTATCTTTTTTCTTTATATGCATCCCCTGCCTGTATGTTGATTGGTTCAAAAGTGCAAAATTGGTAAATTTGAATTGAAATGCAAACTGAATTTTGCACAGAAATGCAAAGGGCTTTGTATCATCTCTCCCCAGCATTAACAGATTGCAGAAAATGAGGGGCTGCTCAAATGAACCGACCTCTCATTTTTCTTTTCGGTTACCTTATCTCTGTAGCCTGACCATTGCTTTTACACAGGCAGGCTAAACCTTATGTTTCACTACCACTATGTGGTGAAGAGAAAGATAACACCAGTGGCCAGCAATACAAAATTTCCCATCTCCCAGGACGGGAGTGCAGCCTGCACTTACTTAGCAACAAGTCCTGTCGAATTTAGTGCAGACTGGCTTCTGAGTAGGCGTACCCAAGATAACATTTGCCAGTGCGTTCTGAGTGGATGCGGCTGGCAAACGCTAACATAGGTCGTTTCACATTTCCTCTGTCCAAGGCAGTTTCCTCTTTCCTAATATAATAATATCATTGCTGCAAAATGAAATTTCATCTCATGTGCTTTTGAGATGATTCCCTTTAATTCCTCTTTCCCGCCTTCGTTTGAGCCTTCTGCTTTCTAGATTTATACAACAGCTTTCTTTTCCTCTTTTCATCATCAGCAAAAAGTTTTACCTGGAACCACTGCTAACTGTTTGCCCCATACTTCCTTCTTCCTGTTAAAAAAGTATTCATCCTTTCCTTGCTATTGTTTAGCCATGAGCCCAATTTCTGTCCTTGCTTTTCTGCTCTTACCTTAATCATCTTTTCTGGGTAAGGCTTGTGAAATTCCTGGGTTCCACAGCCTCTAATTAGACAGGTCTCTCTGTCTGTCTGTCTGTCTGTCTGTCTGTCTGTCTGTCTGTCTGTCTAATCTATCACATTCTGTGGCCAGGCAGAAGAAAGCACCAAACCTGGTGATATTAGGTACTCAGTTCAGTTTCCAATGATGTCAGTGTTCCTGATGATGATGATGATACTAAAGACTGCAATTCTTTACACACTTACTTAGCTATAAGGTTGTACTGATGAGTTTAGTGGGTAAGGGGTAAGACTAAGATGATCTTTTAAGATACCCCTTCTAACATGATAATTAATGACCTGTTCAGCAGTGAGAGGCTCACATTGAACTGAATTAGATGAGATATACCCAGACTATGTCCCATGCATGGTGAATCATGAGAACATGTCTCACTTCCCATCATTTTGTCACTGTTAATATCTTTGGATATCCAGCTCCAATGTAGCATTGAAACACCCTAAAATCTAGTGTTTTTAGGTCCAGACATGCATACAAAGAGACATCAACTATGAGACATCATCTGAGACATCAACTATGCAATCAGGGTGGGCACACATTGGAGTTTATGCATGCACACTCTTTTCAAACATTGTGCCCATGCATGGGCACCTGGTGGAATCAGGGATGGAGCATAGTTTTACCTGGTTTAGCAACAGAAAAAAGAAGAGCCTTCTTGTTGCAAAAGGAACTAGTGGGTTTGGGGGAGGTGGTACTAAGCCTTTCCACTGATCACCACCTCCCACCTGCAACACCTCCCCAGTCACTTTTTCTTTGGACACATAAGGATATGGATACTGTCTTGGCATACATACAAATAGTGCATGGAAACTCTGCTGAATTGAATCGCGGAGGTGGAAGCCAGCAATTTCCAAATCTATATTTGATGCCAGTCACCTGGTTTCAAGCTTAGAAAAGTTTGTTTGGTTGGAGTTTGATAGCTGCAACTCCGTGGGCTGAATGCCCAAATCCCCAGTTGCTGGGGGTTCTTGCTTGGACCATTGGATCTGGACAGACTATGGAAGTGGGCCGGGGACAACAGGATGACATTTGATGGGGCATAGGAATGGGCATCGTAAGTACAGGGTAGGGGACAAGAGGCTGGAGAGCAGCAATTGTGAGGATCTCTGGGTGCTGGTTGACTGCAGGTTAAACATGCAAGCCGTGTGACATGGCAGTGAAGAAGGTGAACGCCACCCCAAGATGCACAGCTAGAAGTGTGGCTTCTAGATCAAGAGAGGTATTACTGCCACTCTCTATGACTCTGGTGCGCCCGCAGCTGGAGTACTGTGTTCAATTCTGGGTCCCTCGTAACAAGAGGGATTTAGCAAGGTTGGAATTGCTGCAGTGAAGGGTCACAAGGATGGTGGCTGCTTTGCAAGGTAAGTCATATTAGGAGAGACTGAGCGGGCTGGGTCTTTTCAACCTTGAGAAGACATGCAGGTATGTGAGGGGGTGTCATGCAGAGGTGGGCCGTGACCTTTTTCCTCCTGCAGAGGAGGGCAAGATGTGTTCCAATGGAGCAAAGCTCAGGGAACCAAGATTTAGGGTGGATGCCAGGAAGTACTTCCTGGCGGTTAGGACCCCTAGGACATGGAATGGGCTTCCACAGGAGGTGGTTGAAGCCCCAGTGGTGAGGGTGTTCAAGGATAGGCTGGACATGCACATGGTAGGCATGCCATGAGTGGAGGCAGCTGTATTTGGGGGTGCCTCCTTCTGACTTGCTTTGTTTCTATGTTTCTATAATATGCACCATGATAAGTGTTGGGAAGGATTAAGTTCTGGGGTTGGACACTTGGTTACCCAAAGGGAGGTTCCCATAATGACCCAAGGAAGTGGAATCTTAAGGATACCCAAATTCTGCCTCCCTCTCTATGCTGAAACCTGAGCAATATGCCTGAGACCTGGCTGTACAATTACCAGATCCTTGACCTATGTGGTTTCAACACTCTTAGCATCTTCCGCTGGAGCAGATAGATATCTGTAGTTTATTACATTATAAAATAACACTCTGATTCTACTGTATTTATTTAGTTGGGTATAGATTAATAATATTTCCCCTGAATATCAGGGAGTGGGAGGGAGTTACGAACTGAAATAAGCACAACATACTTGTGCATTTCACCCATCTTTGGAAGTTGTTTGTATTCTTGGAAAGAGAGAATTGTGATTGATTTGTTTATACAGTCTGCTGGTTCTGCTCTACAGTTCTAATACTGATCTAGTAAATTAGCCAATGATTCAATTAAAAACAAATCTATACATCATCCTGGTAATTAGCCCAAGCTGTTTAATGTGCAACCTGAAATGTGGTTTCTGTGTCATTTGATTTTTTTAACAAATAAGTCGGCCATGCATAATATTGGATACACAACTTTTTACTCTTTTTTTGCAGAAATTCAGAATTTTGAAATAATTTGTAATGCATCAACATTATTTGATTGTTTCTAAAAGATACACTTACACTACTTACTGTTTTATGATAAATCATCAGGTGACTGATTTTGACCGTAGTGATTGAATGGCTTGCTCTCCTTCAGGGCCACCTCAGTCATTTCAAGTTTAAGGGACATCTAAGATATGTTGCTGCACACTTAAAAAGATAGAATGTGGATGTAACACAGATGTGTTTGCAAACATATGGTCATGCTGGTGCACATATCAGAAAACTGGATTAGTTGTAGCTCCATGTTGTATATATCAGGTCTACATTCCAAGTCCCTCACTTCCCAATCATGGGAAGAACTAGATTCCCTCTGCTCAGCACTGCTCAAGCCTCATCTTGAGTACTGCAGGGATGGGACTAACCCTGTCAAAGTCCTCCCTTCCAAACATTTGTGGGCTTACTCTTGTGCTCAGACATCTTCCAAAGAGAGCCAAATGGAGAGGAAATTTGTGAATGCTTGCCAAGTCCCAGCTGCAAAACATCAGAAACTTCTTCAGCAAGAAGACCATCCATGTGCCAGAGCAGTTTGAGTGGCTATTCTGGCACATGAGCGTGCACTGCTTGAGCATCATGTAGAACTTAATTTCTAGAGAGTGACCCATGAACTCTGGGCACACTCACCAGGAACTCAGACTTTGGGCCTCCATAAGTGGACTGAAGTCTGGGTAGATGAGCCCAGGGAATCTGATGGATTTGCAGCCCTGAACAAATTCCTTGCACATCCCAGTTCTGGGCCCCACCGTTTAAGAAAAATGCAAACAAATTGGAAAAAGTTTGGAGGAGGACAGCAAAGATGATCAGAGTACTGGAAACACAGCCCTGTGAGGAGAGATTGAACAAACTAGTCTTGAGAAGAGAAGTCTGATGGAAGAGATCATAGCACTGAATAAGTACTTGAAATGTTGCTACACAGAGCATGGCTGGGGTCACTCATCCTGAGAGTAGGACACCAAATAATGAGCTCAGTTTACAGGAAGCCAAAAGCCATCCGGACATCAGGAAAAACTTGGAGCAGTATGACAATGGAACCATTGACCTAAGGAGGTCAAAGGCTCTCCCACACTGGAGGCATTCAGGATACAGTTGGACAGCCATCTGTGCGGATTGATTTAGCTTGGAGTTTGCATTAAGCATGGGGGTGGATCTGATGGCCTTAGTGCCCCCCTCTGACTTCACTAATCTATTATCGTATATTGAATGACTAGTGTAAATTCAGTAGCAATCTTGGGCATGCAGTGCCTCATTTCTCAAACATTTCTCAGATGTTTTGGGGCTGAATCCAGATTTCAGTGGTTCATACTTAAAACAGACCCACTGAGATAAATGGGACTGTATAATGACAAACTCAAGTTCCATTGATTTTAATAGCAGTATTTAAGATATGATTCTCAGGATTCCAGACCATTGGCAATGCTGGATGGGCACGATAGCAGCAGAAATGGAAAACATTCGGTAGAGACCAGGTTGGACAAAGCTGAAATATGTACAGTCACCCTACTATAACCACCCTAGTGGTGCAAGCAGATGCCCCTGATTTGCAGCTGGGTGGAAAAGGAGTAACAGTTTGGGAAGATGGAGCATTACAATAGTCCCATTCTCCAAACAGCTGGAGTAGTAAAGAATAACTTAATAATTGGGAGTTTACTGCCCCAACATTTTCTCTTTCCAAGGAGTTCAGGATAGTACAGATTCTTTATCTTCACATTCAGCCCTGTGAGGTAGATTACAAGGACAGCTCCAACACAGATGACCATGACCACATGGCAGATCCAATCCCTCTCTCTCCTCTTACAGGAAATGTGCGTATTTATTCTGGTCTTCTTTTTAACACTGCAACTAGAACTGCTGTTTTGTGAACATTGTGTTTTACTTTAAAAGCAAATACATGGAGAAGAACAATGCTCTCTTTCCCTCTTGGTGTTCTATCACATATCTATCAACTTTTAGAATAGTGGAAAATAGCAGCAAGACTGCATTGCTGTAATTAGGCAGGGATGAGTCAGTCTATTTTTAGTTCGTGTCAGTTTCACACATATTCATTGATAGGTTTGCTCTATTTTCTACCTCAGTCTGCCATTAGTGATGCAGAAGAATTTCATTTCTGTTCACTAACCATGCACATGTGCCCTGTTCATGATGACGGCCCCGAGCAGGTTCTCTGAAAATATTTCCAAATCTTGAACTTGCATTCCAGTTTGAAAAAGACACATTTCCATGCTTTTCTGTCAGGGAAAACTGTGAATTTCAGTGCCCTGTTTTTAAGTTTTTTCCTTGTGCACAAGGTGATTTTTTCCTGGTCTGGATGAAACACACACACACATACACTTAAAATAGTTATACTGGTTTTTTCCTGCAAGAAATCCAAGGCATAATAACTATGTGACTAGGCCAGGCTCAGGGTCAATGACTGGCCAAAACTCACCCAGATGCAGCTCAGGATCTCCTGAAACCCAATCCAGTGCTTTAACACTTCCCCACACTGATTTTCGCCGGTGCAAATGGAAAAAAGTGCAAACAAATGAGCGATTATGGGGCCCTGCCCTGAGTTGGGGGCTGCACGGATGCCTTCCTGGCTCCTTCCAACTCTACTATTTTGTGCTTCTATGACCAGTGCTTCATGGAAGTTTTTTGAGAATCTGGGTAATGGCCAAAATTGCTTGTTCACTTTTCTGTACCTGCAAGTGTTTTCTAAAAAAATGCACAAACATTATCGTTATATTAATGCATTCAGACTGAAACTATACCTTTATGTACACATGTCAAGAAAAATATGCATTGGTGTATGCAAATCCACCTAAAAGACACATAGGATTTTTGAGCTAAGATTTGTATTGTACAATTGGGAACAGTCTACAAAGCCAAGAATAATGGTACTGCAGTCTGTGTATTAGAGTGGGAAGTGCAAATTGGGATGCTTTGCTTAAAAAGGTATACTGAATGAAATCCTTGAGTATCACTACCTATAGCAACATGCTCCCTCCACAAAGAGCAAGATGAGATTGCTGCAAAACCAAAAGCTTCATTATTTGAGGAGAAAAACGCAATGGACAGGGATACCACCGAGATTCCAAATTTGACTATGCAACTTCTCAAGTCCATTATCCCTTTTTCTTGAGTGCGTTCATCAAATTATAACCATTTCCCAATTTATTTCCTCCTTATAGGATGGCACTTTGTGCAAACTCTTATGAATGTATTCTATGCACCGCCACCCTAGTTACCATAACAACCTAATGCAGCACATTTCCACTCCTTGATCTCACTTAGGGTATCTTTTCACATTTGATTACTCAGTTTAACTAATAAGTGACTAGAACTGAGCTGTTTGCTGCTTTTATGTCTTTAACCTTACCCTGCTTGATTGTAGAAGATCCTTTCTTCGTGGTTCTCCTAATTACATTGAAGGGGATACTCAAAGGAGCCAAGCCTGGTGGCATTTGCAAGCCGATGCATGGGCACCAAAGTGTGAAAAGGCCATGGTAATCAGCCTATTTCAGGGAGCGGCCTCTGCACTATCTGCTGATCTTTGACTACTGCATTCAAGGTCCATTTGTACCCTGTGCAAGCAATTGTCTGTGACATGAATAGTGTTAAACAGGAATGGAGAGTCTAAGCATCCCTGTGTCCTCCGCTATGTCAGTCAGATATTCAGTGAGGAGATCTATGGCATAGCCAAGGGCATTGAAAAAGGGCTTGAAAGCATGTTTGACTCACTGCAACTGGGAATCCAGAGAAAATGAAGAGATTTAAAGAGGGTTCTTTTCCAAGGGTTCAAGGTGTTCCAGGAATTTGCTGCTAGAGCTGGTGGGTTGTCCTTTATGAATTGGACAAATTGTCTGTGCTTCTGCAAAACCAAACAGCAGGGCTTTGGCAGTTCTAATAAGTCACATGTACTTTTGGCCCCCCAGCCCAGTCTTCATGGGAACAAGGACTTCCTTGTCCCCATGAAGGTTGGGTGGAGGATCAGTAATAAGGATGTCTTATTAGATGCCCTTGAGCCCTTCCAAAAAAGGAGGAGATGCTAGAATAGGGGTGATCTTCCCAATCCAAAGTCGGAACCTCCTTGGACTCCCTTTTGGAGGAATCTCCAGTATTAGCTCCGATCTATGAGCAGATGGAGATGAGACCAGTGAAGACAGAGCAGCTGCTCTGTCCTGTCCTGGCTTAGACAGTTTTCACTTCAATCTGACCACCATGATAGGGATGGCAGGAGGCTCATGCAAGAAGCACCCAGCATGGCCAGAGCTGGGAAGAGCAGTCACCTCTCCCAGCTCCAGGGGGGTCCCTTTACTTGTGCTGGGAGAGGCAGGGAACTCTGTTCCGCTCCTTAGCATGGAGAAATTGAAAGTGTGTGCGTGCAAGGGAGGGCAGGGCAGGGCAGGGCACTAGCGGGTGGGAGCACATGCAGAATGGCCCCTCTAGCAGATACATGCTTCACCCCTGCTCTAGGATCAAAGTATATTAGGCATGTCTGAACAGTACCGTGAAATCAAATGCAGCTGTTGGTCACTTCTCACCATCAGGGTATTTCTCCTAATGTTTAGGCATAGCCTGCTTTGGAGCCACTGGTTCTAGTCCTTCATCTTCTATGCAGCCAATTTGTCTCCCCTTACTGTTCTTATTAGTGGCTAGAAAGTACCTTCTCTGTGCCTAAAGCCTCCTTTGGATCCAAAGAGAGGATCCTGCACAAAGAAGTAAGCCAACTCCTCCTCCTCCTCCCATAATTTCTGCACCCCTGGTTCAGCTCTCACCCCATGTATACAAAAATGGAACTCCTTATACGAGAGGTCAAGACAATTAGTCCCCGTTCTTCATGTGGCTTTTCCTAACAGCAATCTCAAAGAGTAAAGAAACAGAGAATGAACCCTTGAAATCAAATCAGAAGCCTTGAACATTTTTATTAGAAGTAGGAGGTAATATTCATAGATGGCAAGATTGTCTTGTGCTGGGTCTTTGTCTCCAGCTTTACTGCAAAGCATTTTAAAATACTCAGCATGAAGATCATTTAATAAACTGATGTTGTCATTACTTTATCAGATCCCTGAACTTAACCAAGCTTGTGGGTCTTACAGTCTGCACTACACGGAGCTTTTCTGGAATTGGAGAGCAATTTATTGAGCAGGAGACTTTGATTCACTTGTGTCTTATTTTTGGCATTTCATTATTAAATGCTTTTATTACAGCAGCTCACTTGGTAAAGAATGAAGTTTTATTGGGTCTTTTCAGTTAATCCAGAGCATTACAGCCATAGACAGGTAGATGATATATTTAGGTCATCCAACACTGTTCACACACTGCTCATTATTTTTCTAAAATGAGATCCCCTGCAGCATGTAACTATGGGGCCCTTGATATGATGCAACTTCCGTCAAGTGGCCACTTAAAAGCAAGGATGTGTGAATCAGCAAAACTCAAGCTTGTCATGGCGCCCCAAATTCTGCCTTAAATCTCATCCTGTTTCATAGCCATACCAGAAAAATTGAAAAATTTGCAAGATGAAAATGTCCCTTGAACATTCTGACATATTGTCACCTGCTTTTTTCCCTCAGTTCCTACAGCATTCTTGTGGGCCTTTCCCTCAAAATTTGCATTTCCAAGCACATGCATTTTTTCTAACACTTTATTGTGACTGTTCCACAAACCTCTGAGTATAGTGGTCAAAAGCATGGATCTGGGATCCAGGTGATCTGGATTACAGTCCCTGCACAGTCATGGAGCCAATGGGTGACTTTGGACCAGTCACAGACTTTCATCCCAACCTACCTCACAGGGTTGTTGTTGTGGGGATGATTGAGAGGAGAATAATGTAAGCTGCCTTGAGTTCTTTAAAAAAGATTTTGTCAGGATATCATTCTAATAAATAAATAGTGTTGCAAGCTCAGAAATAGATAAACCTTGACTGGATTGCATTTGGGTCCACATTCATTTCTTCTCTGGGGAGGTGCAGATGTGATAAATTCTGATCAAAAAAAGAATTTTTCTTGCACCTCAAAATATGTAACTTACCTGAAGCTAGTCCTTCAGATTTACAAAGGACAAAGAAATGCTAGACAGACAGAAAGGAAAACATATAGTTCCACAAACTCAGGACTATTAGCCTTCATCTGGAGGATAATGTGTATGCTTTATACCATCATACCTCCTTCTCTCGTCCTTAGGCATTTTCCCTTTCCAGACTGACACTCTTGGTATCCATGAAACAACAAAGCTACTGATGAGGTCACAATGAAACCTTTTGCTCTAAATATAGTTTGAAATAATTTTGCTCCTTGCTCTCTTTTTAATCTCTTTCATGTATATATTTGTGCTGCGCAGCCCTGCACATAGAAAAAATATCCTTTGTGAGGGAAAAGGGATTCTCCGTAATCTGTGAATACTTTTAAAGATGCAATTTAGGAGTAGGCTATTTGGGAATTATTTGAGATTTTCTGATGCCCATCAGTCTCTCGATCCTCTTGCTTTGGCAAGATATGAAATAAAACACATGTTATTACAGCCTGACATAATTGAGAGGATTGACATAATTGTGGCAGGAAGCACATGAGGTTTCAGAAAGGACAAAGTTGTTATATTAACATGGTTGTGGCAGTTACCAGACACATAAATCATGGCCAGAAGCCAAGCTACAGAGAATTTATCTCCCTGGGGTACTATATATCACCACCTTCCACTTCTCAGTAGTACTTTCAGCTGGACAAGGAGACTATAAAATCAATATTTTTAGTCTACTCTGAACCTCAGTCAGTTTTTATTTACTAGCTGTGTTGAATGTCACACAGTCAAGAGGATGAGCACATATGAAAGCATTGTGTCAGAGAGGTGAGAATATGTCTCTTTTCTGAGCTAAGCACCCTTCACCAAGTGAGGAATACTGGAGCAAATGTTCATCAAACCCAATGCTTTCCCTTTGAAGGCTTAAAATGATGAGATATTGCCTATGGTTAAAGAAACCAGCTTTCCAATTCAGAGGCTCTCAATCAATAAAATCTAAAGCTTACCAGAGTAAATGGTTTATTTGCTATTCATTTTTTAATACTTGCGCAGTATTCTTCCTGTATGAAATACAGAGTAGCTTAGATGGGGGTCCCAGTGGTCTCCCAGACCCCTTTGCTTATCTTAAACACAGTTATAGTATCTGAAGCTTCCAGGCCATTTGCCAGGTCTATTCATATTTTGATGAGATGTGGGGAGAGGGAATTCGTTTAAATGATTTCTCAAGGATTTCCTTCCCTCTCAGCAAAACCCTGTGTGACTGACGGAGTTCAGACAATATCATAATTGTCCAATACAATTCAAGGTGCTTGTATGAATATTTAAAGCCCTAAATGGCTTATCTGAAGGAATGCCTTTTTGCATATGCACCTGCCCGGCCCTTAAGATAATCTCTGGGGTCCTTCTCAAGGAGCTCCCCTAAGGGAAGTAAGGGGGTGAGGATTAGGAGAAGGACCTTCTCTGATATGGCACTCCATCTTTGGAATAAGCTCCACAGAGAGGTTCTCCTGACACCTACTCTTTTTTCCCTTTTGGCACTAGGTGAAAATGTTTTTATTTCCCAGGCATTTTAATAGTTAATGTTGTAATAAGGTCTTACTGGATGCTGGTGCTGTACCTGTGTACCAATTTTATTAGTTGTCATGGGGGTTGGGGTATTTTTTTTAATTGTTGGTTTTTAGCTGCTGTTACTGTTTTTATTGTGATATTACTATTTTTGCCTCTGCTTATATGGTTTAACTTTGTAAACCACCCAAAGAGCCTCTCTGGATAGACAGATGGCATATTAAATACATACATACATACCCACTCTCAAGGATTGAATATAGATTGTTGGTGTTGTTGAAATGTGAGTTTTCATGTTGACTGAACCCAGCTGAGACAGAAATCCACTTTTCACAACACAATGTGGTAAAAGATCCATAATTTACAGCACAACAAACCATGGTTTCTCTTCATAGGTTGTTCAAGGTTAGTAAACCACAGCTTCTCGGTACAGCTGGGTTCAGACAAATGACAAATTATGTTTCAAAAACCCATGGTTCAATAACAACATACACACAACCCATACCCACTATGTTTGTGAAAAGAGAAGACTAGAATGAATCAACCAGTTGGGCAAGTTTTGTCTGCCAGGGTTTTTATTGTAAGCTCCTCAAAGATGGCTGTAAATAGAGTATTCTGGGAGGGGGCTATTTTGTCCCCTTCCTTCTCCACAGAAGCAAGCTAAATCTGTAGTAAATATCATTCTGTGAGGGAGCTGGACCTGAATAGGAGGCATAGAGTCTCTGAAATAATCTTATGGGAATACAGATCTGTCTAGACATCTGATGGAGACCAGATGTAAACTTGAAGCTTAATGTGTTAAAGCCCCATCTTATGCTCAACTGGTATGTATCTGTCACCTCACAGAAATGTCACAAGTGTCTGACGGTCTTCTAAGGCAGGATTGCAGAATTTCTTTCAGTCTGAGAATTTTGAAGAAATTTTGGGGGGCTACATTGCAATGATGGGTGGGATCACAGGCAAAAGTGGTGGAGCCAAAGTTCTGGCATATTGTAGTTTAAAGTTCTTATTGCTTGAAAGTCTTATTACTTTGCTTGAAAGTATGCTTTGGAAGAGGCCTCTTGACAATTTAGAATGGGGAAAACACTGCATAAGATCCGCCACACAAAAAAATTCCTTGGGTGGGGAGAGCATTGAAACCAGGGGAAGGGTGTGGCCACTGGGAGTCGGACTGGCCAAGCTTGGTCCCTGAGCCTGGGGCTCACTACTCCTGTTCAAAGCAAACAGAACCCTGAGAAAGCGAAAACCATGAAACTTTCACTGCTCAGAGGTGGGGTGCATGAATATAGCAATCTAAGCCAACTTCAGAGCTTGCCTAATGCTGCATTTAATTGTGGTCAGTGTGTCACTTTCAGTCCTAACCTGACCCTTGAATATGCATCCTTTTTTGTACTTCCCTTTCACCCAACTTCCTCCAGCCATGAGATCTCATCTTTAGATATCGGTGCTAGGAAGTAGCATTATATTGACGTTTTCATTCTCCTCCAGACTGGGCATGGTGGGAAGATGAGCAACATAAAACATGGTTACAGAAACACATTACTTCATTTCTTCCTGGATAACAGGCCATCGCTGCTTCTCTCAACCAGTAACCCTCTAGCTTGGGAAATTCTCTGTTCTATCTTTGGAATGTTGCAATATTAAACTGTCAATTTTCCTCCTAACCTCATGAAAAGCCCGAGCTTTTCTCGCTTCTCTTTTCATAAAACAAGAAAATGTTACTGTGTGGAACAAAATTGCACCATAGCGATTTGCAGTAACACTGTGGCTCCACCTTCAGGGTGGATTCTGCTGGTGAAGGGTCAGCTGGTGAACCTGATGCAAGACCTCTAACTTGGCAGCTCATCCTTTCCAATGCCTCAACTTGGGATCAGGGGATGGGAAAGGAAGCCACTCTCCTTCCTCCCCTTCTCTGTCCCTTTCTGTCCCTTCCAAAACATTCCTGCTTGGTTTGGGAACTTGTGGTCCATGACCTTGAGGGTGCTTCAAAGGCTACTGCCTCTCCCTGGACTTTGAAAACTTCCATTTCCAAGTCTTCAAGGACTTCATTTTCCAAATCCCAATCAGGATGACTTTAGGATGTCCACCAAGAGTGGCAGCTGGATTCATTCACTACACCCTGCCTTGAATGCCAAACCCCCCTTCTTCCAAGTATTTGTCATATTCTATATTTCCCCAAACTAGACTGGCTACCTGTTGCAAACCACCAGGAGACCTTCAGCTATGGACTGGCATAGAAATGAGAGCAACAACAAGCACTGTCAGCAAAGGGGGAATGCATCACTCCATCCCTCCCAAAAGACGATTGACATGAATGTGGACATGTTAATTTAGACATAGAGAACCATAGTTAGAAATAATGAGTATAGTTTGAAGATAAATAATATGCAGCTGAACGTAGTGGGGAAGACTGACCAGGTCAATTGTGTGTCTGCCTGCTAGCAATGGATGGGCAGTTTCAAGGCAATGCTACTCTGTTTTCTATCCTTCTGGTTCTCTTTCTTTAAATGTAGGGATGTGAATGAGCAAAACTTAAGCTTAGCAGCATTGCCCAAACCCATTTCAAAGCTAATTCTCATCTGAATCCATATCAGATTGTGAGCTTTTTAAACTTGAAAATATGTGCATATTTTGCATGCATTTTCCCAAATAAATGCAATCTTCATTAAAGAATATTTGTGTGCATTTGTCAACAGTATACATTTTTCACGCACATTTTTCAAATGCCTCTTGTGGTCAGGCAGGTTTTGTTTTGTTTTTTGTTTTGGTTCACAAATCAAGCTTGGAAATGTACAAATCCAACTTCAGTCAGGAAGCTGTGAAATAGGTAAGTCCTGATAAAACATGACATGCATTTCTCATACATTCCTACATTAATCCAGACTTAACAGCCCTGCCAGAACTGAAAGGAACCTTGGCTCTGCTCCTTCTTATAACCATCCTTGATACATTACTTTGAAGAAACTTTTCCACCAGTTCTTTTGCTCTTCCTTTTCTTCTGTTAATACCAGCAGTTTATTCTGCTGGGGTCTGGAGAGGTCAACCTCATGCTTGCATGGTGGGATGGCAGAGTCCCAAACTTTCTGGCTGCCCTCGCCATGGCCTGCCCCCTGTCCATGAAGCATTCCGGGTTACCCTGCCACATCACCCCTCTTTCATGAGCTTCCCCTTGCACTGCTGGTTTCCCCAAAGAGAGAGGAAGATTCAGCTGAGGGTGCCTTCCTCCTTTCTAACATGGATGGGTGCTTTCCCAGTGGCTCTGTCTCACAGGAAGGGGTGCGAGTGTTTGTTTCACTCTCTCCCACATTCATATTTTAAAAACCCAAGTTCTTCCTCACACAAATATGAAGACCTTGTGAATTTCAGGACAGTCTCATCCAAAGTGAGAAATTTCTCATCCAAAATGAGAATTCCAAATAAAATTCTGGCCCATCTGCAGTAGATGCATTCAATGGGTACAAGAATTCCTAACATCGTAAAGATCAGGATGGACTTACCTGTTATAGAGCTATTAAAGATGAGAAACCTGTGAGGAAAAGAAATATATGAGAGCCCCAAACATCCTTGAATACACAAGGACTCCAGCCTGACTTTTTGGAGCTAAGTCCTAAAAGCCCTGGGCCTGAACAGACAGATCTGTCAGTTCCGGTTTCTTCCGTGTTCCACTTTAGATATAAAGCTCCTTTTCTCCTCAGTATGGTGGACTTCATAAATCAAAGTAACTTCTTATCCAAGCTGAACTGAGATGAAATACTTACCCATCCCTACTGTCCCCTATAATTAAATTCACGTTGCTTTTATATGTAGCTGGAATGTGCTTGAAAGGAAGGGTAATTGATTCTGCCCCAGACTGGTTGATCTGGCACCATGAAAATCCCGTGTTTGTGCTTGGACTGCACTGTTCCATTAAATTCTGCTTTCACCTTTCTGGACTGCCAGGGGGCACCCTGCTTTGAGTACGTACAGAGCAAATATTACCCTTTTGTGCAGCTTTCTCTTCCAGCCTTGAAAAACAGTGCACTTGGCTTTCAAAAGCACACAATGTAAACACGAGGGATCTGGGTTTGTCTAGCTCAGTTGTCACAATCTCGGCTCGCATCCAGTTCTGCCCTGCTGCAGCTGTAACTTGGCATAGCAGCTCTCTGTCCAGCTAATCCGTGTTGTTTATGTCTTCGGTGGCGCTTGCTTGTTCCCAAGGAGGGCTGTTAATGAGATGCTGTCCATTGCCATAATGTGGTGAACCTGTACACTAACAGCAGATGAATCAGCTGGGTGCTTTAGCAGCTGTGTGGAGTTGCTCAGAGGAGAGGCCTGCCTTTCAGTTACAATTAGTCCACATGCTGCAAGCGCTGGCAGGCTGCGCACTGTATGCCCCCTTCACTTTGCTGTTGGGATGAACATCAGTGCCAATTCTAGGTTGTTCCACCATACCCTGGAGTCACAGCCTGCTGAAGACAATGGGGTTTCTCAGGTAGAAAATCTAACTGGTGCCCACGCCTGTGGTGTAGTTACCTGGTTGCCCAAAGCGTGGTGCTGTTTGTGGATTTGTTTTGGTCTTCTTATGGAAAAGTGAAAAATTTAAGTCATTTTGGAGCAATGAGCAAAATTCTTTTAGGTGGATTTTGGAGATTGCAGTGAAGAAATTCTAAGATGACTGAGACTGGAAAGGGAAGTAACAAAGAAACTAGACAAGATCATCAAGTGTAGGGACATTTCAGGAAAGACCAAGGCCAAGATCATCTGCATACTTGTATTTCTGTTTACTGTATGGATGTGAAAGCTAGATAGTAAAGAATGCTGTCAGGGGAAAAAATGGATGAAGAACATGGTGCTGGAGAAGAACTTTGTGAATACCCTGGACCAACAGACAGACAAACAAGTGGTTTGACTTGATTAATCAAATCAAGTCAGAGTTTCCCTTAAAGGAAAAAATGAAAAAAAAGGCTGTTGTACTTTGTGAACATCATAGTAAGCCAAAACTCCCTGCAAAAAACAATCAAGGAAAGTTGAAGGCAGAAGAAGAAAAGGAAGAGCAAATATGAGATGGATTGCATGCCGAAAGGAAGCCACAACCTTGATTTTGCAGAAGCTGAGCAGGGTTCTCATGGATAGGGCATTCTGGGGGACTTCCATTCATACCACTGTCATCAGTTCAAGACAACTTGTCAGCATATAACAGTTCCACCCAAGAGGAAGCCTTTCCTGGCTGAAATGAATGCAGTTGGGGTTCTGTTCTGTTCAGACATAGGAACATAGAAACAGAGCAAGTCACATGCCCAGCATGTGCATGTCCAGCCTATCCTTGAACACCCTCACCACTGGGGCTTCAACCACCTCCTGTGGAAGCTCATTCCATGTCCTAGGGGTCTTAACCGCCAGGAAGTACTTCCTAGCATTCACCCTAAATCTTGGTCCCCTGACCTTTGCTCCATTGGAATGCGTCCTGTCCTCCACTGGGGGGGGGGGGGGGCGGGCATGACCCACCTCTGTGTGGCACCCTCTCACGTACCTGTATGTCGCTAACAGGTCCCCTCTGAGTTTCATCCTTCCAAGGCTGAAAAGACCCAGCTCCCTCAGTCTCTCCTCATATGGCTTACCCTGCAAAGCAGCCACCATCCTAGTGGTCCTTCGCTGCACTGATTCCAGCCTTGTTATATCCTCCTTGTAATGAGGGGTCCAGAACTTAACACAATCCTCCAGCTGCAGGCGCACCAGAGTCATATAAAGTGGTAGTAATACCTCTTTCAATCTAGAAGCCACGCTTCTGGCTATTAATCCAAGGGTTGCATTGGCCCTCTTGGCCGCCATGTTGCAATGATGGCTCACGTTTAGCCTGTAGTCGACCAGCACCCTGAGATCCTCTTCACAAGTGCTGCTCTCAAGCCACTTGTCCTCTAACCTGTACTTATGATACCCATTCGTATGTCCCCAGTGCAAGACCTTGCACTTATCTGCATTGAATGCCATCCTGTTGCCCCCTTCCCCCTTCCATAGTCTGTCCAGATCTGCACACATGCTGGGACATGGAGTCCCCATGCCTCTGCCAAGAAGCTGACAGCACCTGCTGTTTCATGTGCCACTGTTGCTTTCTCCTTCTCTTGACTGATGCACATTTGGGAACCTTGGCAGGCAGCCTATGGTGGCGAAGGCAGCAGAGAGCACTGCAAGCGCCTGCAAGTGTTTTGCGCTTGGATCATGCACTAGACATCAATTGATCGTATTTCTGGACTACCCAAAAGCTTAAACTCTCTGGGCAGTTCGCATAATTAAAACCATAAAATACAACATGATAAAATACAGTATAAAAGAGGAAATAAAATAAAAATAATAACCAAATAAAACCTAGCAGCAGTACAAAGATTTAAGATACAGTGAGGACTCATTCTTCTGGCTTCCCAGTGTTGTTTAGGGGAGGCATCATGCTATTTGGTGCTCTGGGACTCAGACGGGCAGTGCAGAAAGAACCATGCCAGAGGCCTCTGCAAGATGCAGCGGGGCCTCGGAGAGGTGGAAAAGGGGCACGGCGGGTGTGGGGAGGGGAGAAGGCCGGGGCCAATCTCCTGGAAGGTTGGAGTCAGGGCAGCATTGGGCCACAAGGATGGTGGCCGGATTGCAGGGAAAGCTGTAGGAGGTGAGACTGAGGCAGGTGGGTCTCTTCAGCCTGGAGAAGAGGAGACTCTGAGGGGATCTGTTGGCGACATGCAGGTATGGAAGGGGGTGTCACATGGAGGTGGGTAGCAGCCTGCTCTTCCCTGCAGAGGAAGGCAGGACATGCATCAACAGAACCAAGCTCAGAGAACCAAGGTTCAACTTGGATGCCAGTTAGGACCCCAAGGGTATGGAATGGGCTTCCATGGGAGGTGGTTGAGGCCCCATCAATGAGGGTGTTCAAGGATAGGCTGGACATGCACCTGGTAGGCATGTCGTGAGTGGAGCTGGCTGGAGTCGCGGGGTGGGTCAGACTAGATGGCCCGGGAGACCCCTTCTGACTTGCTCTGTTTCCCTGTTTCTATGTATAGCTAGGTGGCTGGAATTGGCTGTCTAGCCAAAATGCAGGGCGCTGCAGTGATCCATGCACTGGCTGCATGTAAGTCTCTGGATGTGGAGTCTTACATGCATCTGACACAGACAGCCCTGGATGACTCCCTAACAGTTTTAAAGCAAGAGACTGGCAGGTAGTGCATGGAAAAGTTCTGGCAAGATGTGATACTAAACATGAGTTTTTTCTACACTTCCTTCCTTGGGGTTTGTGTAAAGGATTTAGTTCTTTGCAGGGTAGCCAAAGAATAGTCCTCACCCCTAAGCATCTCAATCCTGATGCAGGAGTGGACAACCTGTGTGAACCCAGGCTGGAAGTGCCTGATCCTCTTTGGCCACCAGTGTTTCCCCCAACAGATTACCCATGAGGAGAGATGGATTTCAGCAAGAAAAGGTTGCCCATCTCTGATCTGCATCCCTGGTCAAAGCCCTGCTCATACAATGGTGCAATGCAGCTGTAACAAGCAATGTGGAAAGAGCTTCCTGCCAGAGCAGGTAGGAGCAATCAGAGTAGACAGAAACAGAGGCAGGGCTTCCTGTTGGCAGGAGAGTGCCAAGTAATATGAAGCTACAACTGGAGATGGATGCTTCTGTCAGCTTCACTTCCTCCCCCATTTGGATTTTTTAAAATCACAAATTCTTTCTGTCCCATGACTGAAGATAACAGTGAATTACCAGCAGTGAACCCATCAACATGCTCATCTATTTGCACAGAGCAAATTCAATCTGATGCACTGTCCCCTGGATGCTATACCTGGCTGACAGAAAAAGTGAGGAGCTTTTCTGAAAAAGAGAGATGACAACCCCAATTCAGCATCACCAGGATGACTGAATGCTCAGGAATTCAAAGACAGACCCTCTGCCTGCAGCGCAGAATTCTCACTCACCAGGCCACCGCGTGGTTGAGTTAGAGACAGATAACAACACAAAGAAAACAGAAAAGTCACATGTACTGCTTTGGGGTGTTCCACAGAGTGGTGTAACCTTTGTAACATGATGCAAATGGCCCATTTCACAGGTCTCCCTTGTTCTCTGTTGCTGCTCAACGTCAAAGGAAGTTAACTCAGCAGTTCTTGCTCCCCACCCATTCCCTCTCGAGCATATTTCACTGACAGCATGTTTCCATGCTCACGTTATCCCTCATCCTGTGGCTTCTGCACAGACAGTCCCCCCAAACTTTTCCCCAAGGGTCTCTCGCTCCACAGTTCCAAGAGGTCACGGGTTCCTGACGAGCCCATAGAAACAGGAAACCATCCACTTTCAAACACTAAAAACCTGTTTCCTTTCCCTACCGCAAATCAGAATCCCCAGCCCAGCGTTCTTGACAGGTTCATTGCGAAAGTGGGAGCTTTAAAGAGAACAACAAGCCTCTGGTGACAACGATATGAGGGGCTCACTGAAGTTCTTACATGCCAAGAAAATGAGAGAGATATTCCCAACTTTGATTTTGTTATCCTTGGGATGTAACTTGATTTTGGTCCCGCCAGTGGATGGTGAAGTGGAAACAAGTCCGCCCGGCTTGACTTTGACCAAAACGGAGGGTCTCGGAAGTGAGCTGGGAACAGCTCTCCCACCTGCCTCAGAGGTGACAACTGCACTGAATACAACCCGGGAAGAAGACATAAAACACAGCTCTCCCCTAGAGATTCAAGGACTGCCAACTGCAGCAGCGGCACAGCAGAGCAAACCCGTAATTGTCACAAGTCCTAGTAGAGACAGCCACATTGATGGTGGCTCTACAAATGTCAGGTCCACACTCACACCTAACAGAGCAGGAATCCCAGCACAAATTAATCCAAAAAAGGGCTTTCTTCAAAGAGATGTTTCTAAAGGAGCAACCGTGAACCATTCTTCCAAGCAATCCAGCTACAGCAGCAAGCCAAATGCGGATTCCAAAACACCCGGTTTTGAAACTACAAGGGGCAAGTAAGTGAAACAAATGATTTTTCTTCTTTTATCTGTTCAGCATTCCTATAGGTATCAGCAATTTACAGCTTCTCATACTGAATTCTTTTCAATTTTAAATAAGGTCAGAATACATGGGAGAAAAGTCAGGCAAGTCAGAGTAATAGACAGAGGAGTGACTGCAGAGAATGCTGAGATGCTGTGATGCAAATAGTGGCTGAGATCCTACACATATTTAGATCCCATTGATTGATTTTTATTTTTTTTTTCAGGGATGGGTGGGGATAAAGCTGTCTTTGTTTAACCAGACTCTGCCGTGCAAAATGCTATGATTTAAGTCAAAATAGAAAATGAGTGCAGTGGAAGAAGTATATAATGGTTTGATGGGATGTGAAAAACAGGGCTGCTGACAAGAGTTGTTTTGTTACACTGGCACAGAAGGCACAGCTTGTTTGAAGACAAGGCTCTGTTTCAACTTCTGGGGTCAAAATCCCAGGCACATGACCAGGCCTTTCCCACTGTCAGCAATGGAATGTGCCATTGCTACAGTGGGAAGCCCGTGCACTCTTTGTGAGAACTTAAGAATATCACCAGTTGGCTTGCTGAATCCTCAAAGATGAATTGTCTCCGGACTCATACTAGGCTTATTTTTTAAACTCTGCTTTCAATCTGGGGGCCCAGCTTGGATCGGAACTCCAGCCTGGAGGGGGTAGTGACCATTTGGTCATCCTCCCCCTTCTTTGGCTCCTCTCTGCCCAGTGTATTCTGCATATATTGTCAAATATCGATCCTTTAATGCTAACAGATGGCTATTTGGTCCTCTGCAGACTTGGATCCCCTGAACTGGGCCAGGTTTACAGTGGAGGGAGGGATGAAGGGCCCCTGTAAACACCCCCCCCCCCCACACACACACACACATGCACACCATGGCAGGAGCCCTGTGCTTCATTGCTGTTATGTGCTGTCACAGTAATTTTTGAGTTATGGCAACCCTATGAATGGAAGCCCTCCAAAGTGTCCTATCCATGACAGCCTTGCTCAGCTCCTGCAAACTCAAGGCTGTGGCCTCCCTTAGGGAGTCAAGCCACATCCTATTTGATCCCCCTTTTCTTCTTCCACCCTGTGCTTACTATGACGTGAACAAGGTAGACGGACTCTGTGCTGCTTTGTTTCTGATTGACCTGTACAAAAAGCTTAGTCTTCTAAAGCTCCTGATGCAACAAGTGGTGTGACAGCCCTGGTTCCTCATGCCCGATCCCTGCTCTGGGTTTGCCTTCTGCTCTCTCGCTCCTTTTTGCTGGTCCAGTGAATTCCAGGTGTGCCCTAGAGGGTTGAAGGGAAGCAGATGGCAGTACTGGAGAGGGAAGAGGTGGGAGCAGCAGCTGCCAAACTTTTCCAGCCACATCAAGAGATGTCACGATGTCTCTGTCAGAAGCCTGGCTTGCAAGGGGCAAACCTTTGTTCAGAGCCATTGTGGTTCATGCTTTTCTTGTGGACAGAACGAGATCCAAAATAGGCGTGAAGTGGAAGACACCTGAGCAGACCTCCTGATATATTTTGCTTTGACTAACAGTGGCCACAATTATATGTGGGATGACTGGATTGGGGCCATGGCAGTGCAGAAGGAGGGCTAGCCCTTTCCTCCATCGTATTTCCCTTGCAACAGCATCAGGGAACATGTGGCCCTCCATACATGGTTGAACGAGCAACATATTATTTATTTATTTATGGAATTTGCACGCCGTCCAATTACTAACGTCTCTGGACGGCTAACAGCATAAATAAATTGACGACCCACTCTGGCTGCAAATACAATAATAAAATTCAATATTAAAACAGATTAAAATATTGATGAAATAAAAAGGTCTTAACCTGGTGCCGAAAAACATATAATGATGGCACCACGTGGACTTCTCTGGGAAGTGCATCCCACAGTCGGGGCGCCACCGCAGAGAAGGCCCTCCTCCGGGTACTCTGTCTCCTAACATCTTTCACAGAGGGTTCCCGGAGGAGGGCCTCTGCTGCCGATCTCAGGGGGCAGGAGGGCAAATAGGGAAAAAGGCGTTCTCAACATATGAAGAGCCATACTGGATCAGAGCAGGGATCTATCCAGTTCAGTGTTCTGGTCACACAGTGGCCAACCAGGTACCCATGGGAAACCCACAAGCAGGGCATAAGTGCAACAGCATCCTCTTGCCATGTTCCACAGGAACCGGTCTGTGCCCCCATAGTGCCTGTGGCTCTGGAGGCAGCTTATTAGGCACCAGTTCTAGTAGCCATTGACAGATTTCTGCCCTATGAATTTGTCCCATCCCCTTTTAAAGCCCTCCAGATTAGTGGCCACCAATGAATGACTTCCATAGCTGAACAATGTGTTGCATGAAGAAGTCATCCCCTTTATGTTTTGAACATTCTGGATGAACTCTTTTGAATATTCCACCAATCAGTTTCATGGAATGAACCTGGATTCCAGTATTATGAAAGAGGGGACAATGTCCCCTTATTCGCTTTCTCCGCACCACGCATCACTTTGTGCACCTCTGCCATGCCTCTCCTGACCTGCTTTTTCATAACATCCATCACCCCAGATTGGCCATGCTAGCTGGGGCTAATGAGAATTGGATTCAACTGGTTCTCCGTCACTGCCTTATAGGTGTCACACCTCCAGTGACGTTGCTACTAGCCACAAGAAAAGAAAGAGAGGTGCAGAACAGAAATTAGCAGTTTCAGGGGTGATTTAAGTTATGAGAAAGGTGTAGGGGGCTGCCCCAACCCAGGTCCACACTATGGCGACAACCTGCCTGCTTCCCTTCCAGTAGCTTGAAGTGAAGGAAAAGACATCAGACTGCTTAGGGTGGGAACCCAGAAAGCTGCCATATATTCGGCCAGATTCTTGATTTATCTATGCCAGTTCTTTTGACATGGACTGGCAGAGGAACTCCAGGATTTCAGGCAGGAGTTTCCTTGCCCAGCATGGAGATGCTGGGGTCCAAACCTGGGGCCTTCTGCATAGCAGCAGACACTCTACCACAGAGTTTCAGTCCTCCAGTCTTGTCTGCCGTGTGAGCCTTAAGTTGGCCATAAGAGCCATGCCAAGCCATACACAAGTATGGCACAGAATGGGTTAATTAGAATATCTCAGTGTAAGGGTCAAGGTTTGCTCTATTTCTTCCAGGAGGGACTCACACATATCATTTGGATGCTCCAAGTATCTATACCATTGTCCTCTCCATTTTATATCCACAACAGCACTTGAAGCCAGGTTAGGCCAAGAGAAGGCCATCCATCCATCCATTTATTTATGTTCAAATTTATGTGCTGCTTAATAGCCTGAAAGGACTCCCTAAGTGGCTAACAATATACAACAAACAGTACAAGTACAGGGTGAAGAGGGGAGGAATTTTGTAGAAGAGAAGCACTTATAATCAGGTTCTAAATTCATCTGTGAATGTGGATCGTTTTGCCTAGCACTGAAATGAAAGTAGAAATGGTGCCAGGCAGGCCCCTTTAGAAAGCCCATTCCAAAGGCTGGGGGCAGTCACTGAGAAGGCCCTTCTTCTAAATACCATCCCTTTTACCTCTTTTAGGGCTGGCTCTCTCAGAAGTACCTCATAGGAGCATATTGGAAAAGGTGTTCCTTCAAGTAACCAGGTCCCAAGCTGTTTAGGCTTTGTACATTAAAGCAGGATAAGGCCTGGGCTTCAGCTGGCAACCAAGATAATTTGTACAGAATAGGTGTTATGTGGGCAAACAAACTGACACCTGACACCAGATGTGCAGCCCTATTTAGGATCAGTTGAAGTCTCTTGACCATCCTTAAAGACAGCTCTACGCAGAGTGCATTGCAATAATCCAGTCTGGATTTTACCATGGGTAACTGTGGTCCAGCTCTGTATATCCAGACAAGGTTGTAGTTGTCATATTTGCCACAGCTGGAATAAGGTCCTCCTGCCCACTGAGTCCACCTGAGACTCCAATGAGAGTTCTGGGTCCAGGAGCACTCCCAAGCTGGGTACGTGCCACCCCATCCAAGACAGCACAATGGCCATCTAATCCATCAGACAGAGCATTAACCCATCTTGCCTGGACTGAGTTTCCACTTACTGGCCCTCATGCAGTCCATCATCGAACTCAGAAGCTGGTTCAGCACAGACATCGCCTCACTCAGGTTGGAGGCAGAGCTGAGTGTCATCAACGTCCTGCAGATCCCTGGCTGAGGGGAGGCTTGAGCTGGAAGTGTCCTCTCCTAACCAAGCCACCAACACAGACACCCTTTTCTGGGCGATGCATTTAAGGCAGCTGGGGAGGCTCCACGGGCCAGGGCAAAGTACTTTCCCAGGCCATGCCCTTTAGTCCCCTTCATAGGGCACTGGAGGGAGAGGTTTAAAATGCTCCAACCAGACTGCAACTGGTTGAAAATCAGGCCCTTTTCTCTCCTTAGCTGGTCCACACCAACCATCTGAGGGCTGGAAAGGGCCCCGTTTTTATTTCCCATGTGAAATCCATATACTACTATAGAAACATAGAAACAGAGCAAGTCAGAAGGGGCCTCCTGGGCCATCTAGTCTGACCCCCAGCTCCAGCTGGCTCTGCTCATGACATGCCTACCATGTGCATGTCCTGCCTATCCTTGAACACCCTCACCAATGGGGCTTCCACCACCTCCTGTGGAAGCCCATTCCATACCCTCGGAGTCCTAACTGCCAGGAAATACTTCCTGGGATCCAGAATGAACCTTGGTTCCCTGAGCTTTGCTCCATTGGAATGCTTCTTGCCCTCCTCTGCCGGAGAAAACAGGTCCCTACCCACCTCTGAGTTATAAGGCTACCTGAGTTGTTTCTTCCACCTTTAAAAGAGCAAGTGGCTGAGACAGCCCATCAAGCAAGAAGAAAGGTGGGTGCCTGCTGGCTTTGGGACATATTGCAGCCCTCCCCCAAGTATTCTTCCTAATCACCAAAAGCCTTCACAGTAGCTCAGACTGGATTACAAGTGAGATACAAGCCACACTATATAGTCCCTCCAGTAAGGTTCACTTGAGCATTTTTACCTTTTTTGACCATTTATAAGCCTGAGGGAGTTGACTGCAGAGGTGTGTTTTGTCTTGCACAGGATCTAAACAGTCTACTATTGTAGAAAGGATGGTTCTCAGAGGGCTTGCCTACAAGGTTACTTAGATGCTCCAAGTCCTATGAAAATATCCCTCTTGGGTAGTCTGTGTGGTTCAGCTAACAGGAGTGGAGGAGTTCAAGAATGGTGTGTGTGAAGGGATGGTGTGTGTGTGTGTGCATGTGTGTGAAAGAAGTGGCCACTTTGGCCCTGCCCACTGCTGTTGTGCAGCCCTGAAAGATTTTCTGCATGGGAAGCTGCCCTAAACCAAAAAAAGAAAGAAAGTCAGAAAGAGAAAAGAACAAGTTCTCCACCTTTACTCTAGCCATTACACTGCACTGCCACTGCAGCCTCATTAATTTCATTGGAAGTTACTCCAGAGTGACCATTCACAGAACTAAGCATGCAGCCTACCTCCCTTTCTCAAGATATATAGAAACCATTCTAAACAACCCAGATTTTTTTTCTTGGAATGCACTTGTCTGCATAATATGAATAATGCCTCTGTGAAGGAATTATTTGTTCAGACGCGGTGGGCAAGGACAAATTGTACGAATTAAAAGAGCATTAAAATGTTCTGTGTTTCCCTTTTGCCTTTTCCTGTGCTGAAATAAGAGCAATGGATAGCATTATATTACAGGGATAAATTTAATAGCATAAAATAGATAGAGCTTTAGAGGATCAAAAATACACACATACATACACATATACCCCAAAACAAAAGCAAAGAAACAAACAAGAACCCTGGTCATAATCAGGAGAGATGAGAGAAATGCAACCTTTAAAATACCTATTGCAATGTTCCAGAAAGCCACATAGGCAAACTGCTTAGAATGCACTTCTGCGTGAAGATGTGTCCATGGTGGATTAGACCAAGGGTAGCTGTATGTAAAAAGGCAGGATATTAGGAAGGGAAGGTGTACTACCACTATGTAGGGAAGAGGCAGAGTTAGGGAATGGCCCAGTAGACTGGAGCCCAAAATCTTTCACCTGCAGCTTTGAATCTCTGGATGTGAATGAGCTTCCTTCTTGCCCATTGGTGCCTCTCCTGCTGCTGTTCCTCCTCCTCGAAGTTTTTTCCTGAAATCAAATGCTCTGCCCTGCCCATGCATCCCTTTTTAAAAATATGGGCATCTTCACAGACTTTAGAATGTATATAAATCAGCATGTACAAATTTGTCCTCTTTTTGGTACTATGGGCCTGAGTCTGGAATCGTTTCCAACCGAGTTGAAAATGTTCTTAACCCTGCATCTTCTTTAGCCTGTGCCCATAGGAAAAAAAGAATGATGGATAGAACAATCCAAACCCAAAAATATGCAGGGCCCCTGCTCATGCAGAAACAGAATATTGCCAAATTTGTCTAGCCTCCACTTGAAGATCTCAAGTGAGGAAATGCTCACTACTCCTCAAAGTTATTAGTTTCACAACTGGAATTCTCTTCCCATCAAACTTTCTCCTAAAGTCCAGCCCAGATCCATGCACTCGTAACTGAAGCCCATTAGATTGTTCCATCTAGGGCAGCAGAGAACAAGTCCCTGCCTTCTTCTGAGTGAGAACTGTTCTCATAGACCTAACACAAGGAATCAATAAAATATGTTTTGTTTGAAGTCTGGTTCATGTAGGAGCAAGCAGAGAGAAGCAGTGCTGTTGGCCTGGTGGCTGTTGATCAAAATGGGGTGTTTTGCTTGGTTGTTTTTAAACTGTCACCTAGGACCCAAGGAATATAATAAAGCCTTTTGACTCAGGACCCTCTGAGCAATTCTATGAGAACTGTTCCAGGTAATACAGCAGTCAACTTCCTCCTTCCCCTTCCCCTCCACCATCCTATGTTCCTCAGGGTGCAGAAAGAAGGAACTGTTATGTAACCTGCAGCTGTTAAGTCTCAGCTTTAAATAAAGATGTTAATTGCCGAAAACATGCACAGTGGCTTGCAATCCCTCCCCCACCCTACCCCCCAGTTGAGGCTGGGGAAAACACTCCAACAATCAGATCTAAGCGCACATTTTCCAAGCCTCCCGCATGCTGGGAAGATTACTGGGTATCATAAGAACATCATCAGAACATCATGTGCTTGTGCTGAACAGTGTGGGAAAGCACCAGAGAATCTAATTTGTCTCTCAGGATCCCTTTTACTGTCAAGGTAAAGCTGCTGTGAGATTATCATTACAGTGAAACAAATGTCTCCCTCATTTAGACAGTTGATTAAAAAACAAACAAACCTGGATGCAGTATTTTTGTCATGTTCTGCAGAACTGCCGTTCTATGTGAAAACACACAACTTTGCATTTGCTATTTGGACCACACGTCTTTGTGTTCCACTAAAGGCTCTAATCATTTCCCCGTGCTATTGTGCACTCTTACGATTTATTGTGCAAGTTGCAAGCCTTAAGAATATCCCTGTGCACTATTCACACTTTCATCCACACACGTTTAACCTGATGCTGACAGAGGCTGGGCTTTTGTTCCAAACCGGGATGTTGCATAACCTCTTTGCTGTGCTTTATGCAAGAAGCACCTGCCGTGTCTAGTTTCATTTGCATAGAGAACACCTCACAGATGGAAATTTAATTAACATTCTGCAAAACGCATGCACAGAAAAGCCCCATAATAAACACAGTCAGGAAGAATGACAATTCAGCCAGGTGTAGCCTTACTTTCTGAGAGGTAGCTTCTTAGGTTGCCACCTGTTGGAAAAGGAGAGCACTGGAAGTAATTATTACATTTTAAACAGAAATATAGTACATTTCACCATGGAGTGGAACATTATGACCAAGTGTTCTGCGTGTCTTCCTCAGTCTTCCCACCTTTCCCTTCTGATAATTCTTCATCATTATAATGGACTTGGACAGGAGACCCTGTCAGATAGACAATATCTTCAAAGAGAGGGCATCTTCCAAATAGAGAACTCTGCTCCACAAAAGAGGACACATGGCCACCATAGCGGATGCTGGGTCTTTTTATCTTTCATTGTCACATAATGGCCATTAGGTTAAAACCAACAGAAAGAAAAACAACCGAAACCTGGAAAGCAAGCATCAAGTGATTCATTGTCCAAAAAAGATAGTGGATTTATGTGACAAAGGAAGCAAGCGCTGACAGAAGAGCAAGTGTTTGCGACTATGTAGTACAAAGTGTCAGGGCCTCAAATCCTGAGCCCAGATAGTATTTTCCCCTGTGAGTCATGCCGTACAACCTGTTCTGGAGACGAATTACACAGCCTTGGCATCTGCTCATGTGAAATGGGCCATACCTCAGTCTTTCAGAATAATTCAGGTTTTGGTTTAGCCCTCCTGTTCTGCCTCATGTTTGGCTTTTCATATAAATGGGTATAAATAAGTATTGTTGACAAGGTGAAACTTTAAAGATTAGGTAGAAACATAGAAACAGAGTGAGTCAGAAGGGGTCTCCCGGGCCATCTAGTCTGACCTCCGGCACCAGCTGGCTCCGCTCACGACATGCCCACCATGTGGACGTCCAGCCTATCCTTGAACACCTGAACCGTTCTGGTCATTCTGAAGGTATAAGTTCTTTTTAATGGTTGCGACAGAGTCATTTTTATTGGGTGCTTTAAGTCACTGAATCTTCCGTTGCAGAAGAGTTGATGATATGGAACAGAAACAGTGTTCCTCATCCACATAACATGGAACTTCCTAATTATGTCTGGGTGAAACTATCTTCCCCTCATTCACTGGTGCCTCATGTGCCCTCTCTTACAGTAGACAGTTCTTTATTTGAAGGGCTACCAGAGGACTGTCCCTTCTTCTGAGAGCATCTTCCACTTGAAGGATTGTTCAGTCCAGGACTGGTATAAAGGTAGAGAACCATCAGCGGGAGAAGCTGTGCCTTGAAGTTGTCTCTCACCAGCACCTGAGCAAGGGACCCAGGCCACCTGGCCACAGTCTTCCACAGCATTTTCAACTGTACTGCATTTCGATTAAAATTATAATTACTATTTTCAAAATGTGTGTCTGGACATATAAAATAGCATGTGCATTTTTATACAGATTGGCATTCTCTTTCATCCTCTCTTTTTGGTGGTATGTTTTTTCATATTCGGTGATTCTCAAGTGGACCCATTTTCAAACGGCACAACAGCTCTGCCACCAAGCCTCTTCCAATGACTCCTGAACAGTGATAAATGCTTTTGGAAGGAAAACAAAGGGAGAAAGCTCTTATATAAACTGTGAATGTTTTAAGGAAACTTGCCTACCCAAACATTATTGTCCCTTCCAAACTGAATAACTGTCCCTTCACAATCTTTAAGAGGGTTCTCCTTTGGACCTGAAATCTTCAAATCTTGGTTAGATGAAACATTCATATCAGCCTTTTTTAGAGTGAAGTTTTGGTATATATTTAAGTAAAACCCTAGGCCCACTTACCTGGGAGTAACCCCATTAAATTCACTGGAACTTACTTTTCAGTAGACATGTATAGGTTGATCTCGGAAATCTCACTGCATTTACATGCCCCCCCCCCCAAAAAAAAAAAAAAGCTCTGTTGAATTGCATTCCCACTGTTTGGAATTCCTTTCCAGGCCATGAATGATTCCCATGCGTGCATTAGGCTCAATACAGTGCTGGAAGGGGAAGTCATCATCTTCCACACAATAATGAATTAATGATTTGCACTGCCTGTTCTTCTTTCAACAGGCATGTGAGTACAAGGAGATCAATTCAGGAATAATTGCTCAGTTTTTCTTGAGACATATGCATTGTAGTTGGTTGTCTTTCAAATCTATAAGGTCAAAACATCTTAATTCATCTCTGACATATACCCTTCTCAATTTTAATGATCCTTTTGAGTTTTTGCTTGAACTTTTATGTATTTGTATTATTAATAATGATCTCATCCCTTTCAAAAGTTATAATTTGTTTCCTGAAGTTCTACATGACTTCAGGCATTTGCTCTTAAAAATGTAGTTACAAAAAATCCGAAAACAGCAGCAGCAAATAATTTTTGATCACTGAACAGAGCAGGATACATATATCTGCAGGTGGTGGTTTTTCAAAGTAGCACTTGTGAGGCCTTGGGGAGGACATTCCCAATGTGTGGGGCCACCACTGAGAAAGCCCCACCCCTAAAGCTTGCTGGTCTAATGGCTATTGTGAAAGGGCCAGAGAATGGAACCTCTGACACTACTCTTAATGCTTGGGCAGACTCATGCAAGTCTTGGCTGTCTTCAGCTACCATAGTCCCAAAGCTCAGGGCTTTAATGTCCAAATTCTGAATCTTGAGTAGTGCCCAGAAACCAAGAGGCAAACCAATATAAATCACATGGAATTGGGCAAATATGGTCTCAATACAATTGCTTTTCCCAAATCATCTTCATTTTCAGTCCAATACAGAATGCACGAATGTAATCTATCCTGTATGTACCAAGGCCCATGTCACTTTGGCTAGGTAAGGTTTTAATGTAAGGTTTTTTGTTTTGCTCTCTAGGTTGAGAGGTATCAGGTTGTCATTGGTTGAACATCTGGCACTTTGGACATGCTTAAGTTCATTCTATGAACTGATTCACACAATGCCTGTGTTCACCTGCATGGTTACCAAGGTGGCTGATTTTTTTTACCATGATCTACCTGACAGATGTTATCATGGTTTCCATTCTCTCTTCCACTGTTGGCATGTACCCCATCAGCCACCACACCTAACATTCAATCCCAAGGTGCACTGCTCCTGCCCATGTTACCTGCTTCTTCATTGTTCCACACACAGACGCTGGATGCCCAGATGTTGTTTTGTCTGAACCCAGCCAATGAAAATAGCCTACCATGTTATTTTTTTAAACAATGCATTGAAGCATAACTGGTGTGTGATGGGTAGGATTTGCCTATTCAGCACCTAGATATGGTTTGTTGTGTTGTGTGAAACATGACTGACAGAAAACAGGAGTGTTATAAAACACTTGAATTTAAAAGTCCATGGGCTATTGCTTAGCTATCACATAACCCATGATCCCAGGGTACAGACAACATGTCAAGACATAAACAGGGGTTGAAGATCCAGAATGGACAGCACCACTGTGGCTTAAACTGCCCATGCAAACTGGCTCTGCCTCATGCTGCAGCAGCCATTCTGAAACTTCTGCTCAGAAAATGCCAATATTCCCAGGATGCCCTTCAGGCCATGCCACAGCTTAATTAACACAGGAAAGTGTTGAGAAGCTGCAGATTTATTCCATCATATTTTGAAGATGCAGCCCACTTTTTCATTTTAAAATTCTTCTGCAGTGCTGTGGCAAGAAAGGAACTTCAAAGAAGCTCATAGATAGTTCTTAGATGCCTACAGCTTGATCCGAAGGGGAAAAACACCCAGCACCTGAGAGTTTTATTTCAGTGCTTTTTGAAATGGCCAGTCACTCACAGTGGCTATAAGTTACGAAAGCATGTCAGTCCTGCCAGGACAAGTGAAATAAAATAATAATCCACACCTAAAGAACCAAACTGGTAAAGCGACCTAGATTAATTCACTTTTGGAGCACTCAAGGTGCATTATTTATGTCAGCACTGTTTATGTTTCTGGCCTCTGGGTCAGTGAGCACTGCCCAATGCAGAGCAATCTCCCCAGGATGACACCTTGGCTCATGCAATTTCTTCAGAAGACTACATCTGTGTAAGGGTCCGGTCGGACACCTCCGCAGAGGCACCGCAAGATGATGTGGGATTTAGAAACATGGAAACAGAGCAGGTCAGAAGAGGCCTCCTGAGCCATCTAGACTGACGCCTGGCCCCAGCCGGCTCCGCTCATGACATGCCTACCATGTGCACGTCCAGCCTATCACTGAACACCCTCACCGACGGGGCTTCAACCACCTCCCTTGTTCTGGCAGACAAGGAGAGAGGGGAGACGGTTGAGCAGGCCAAAGCTCCAAGGCCATAGCCAATGGGAGCTAGCTGGGAATGGCATAGGCAACCCTGAGAGCCGTTCTGGCTCTGTGGAAACCAAGATACCAAAGGGAAAGGAGAGGAAGGAGGGACTCAAGGTGAAGACCTTTGGCTTAGGCATTCCATTAGAAGGGTGGAATGGTATAAACTAGCATGCTGGTCAAAGAGATTTGCTGTTGAAGAGACATTCCTAGTAAAGGCTGTGGCCTGTAGCAGGATGCGATTAGTATGGCTGTGTATGGGAGGGCTGTAACCATATCCCATTCTCCTGGCATCAGCCTTCTTTTCATGGCCTGCTTTATTTACACAAGCAAGATACTGCTACTGCTAATGCAGGCTGACTCTCTTATAGTCCATGTTGGTAAGCCCAGCTACTGTATAGCCCGAAGGGAGACAGATTCATTTGTATCCTTGTGGCAGAAATACAGTCAGCTACTTTGAATCCTGACTCAGAGACTTGTCTGCCTCAGAAGGCAAAGCAGCATCCCTTGACAATCTGTGACACGCAACATCCCTGTTAGACCTCAGTCCTACTCAGGTGCTCTGATTCTGCTCTGATTCAGCCCCCTCCATCACTGCTTTCGCTGCTGGGAGCTCAGGGAGGCTGACTTTCTAAAGAGAAGGGCAGGCTGGATCTGTGGAGATTTGCCATATCATTCAAAGGGCTGGCTTTGCAACACCTTGCTTCTCTGGGGGAGGCAACATGCAGATCACTGTGGGTTTATTCTAGGAAATGCCCACGTGGTTTCCTAGCATCCCGGCTCAGACTTCCCTCCACCCACTCGCATACACACTTCCTCCCTCTATTTCCTATCAAGGATCTTTTGGCTAGCCAAATATGGGATGGATGGACTCCATCAAGGAAGCCCTGGATTTACAAGAACTGAACAGGGCTCTCATGGGTAGGTCACTCTGGGGGGCTTTCATTCATATGCTCTCCATAAGTCAGAGGCGACTTGATGTCACATAACAAGAAAAGGGGGATTCTATCCAGTGTGCCCCCCCCCACACCACTCATAAGCCTCTAAACTCAGGTTTAAACCCTAAACTCCACATCCAGTGTGTGGTCGCTGGTACAGCAATGGCTCTTCCCATGCATTTTCCTTA
Source organism: Varanus komodoensis (assembly GCF_004798865.1). Taxonomy (NCBI): domain Eukaryota; kingdom Metazoa; phylum Chordata; class Lepidosauria; order Squamata; family Varanidae; genus Varanus; species Varanus komodoensis. The sequence continues at coordinate 14,331,824 of NW_025335568.1, forward strand.
GTTTGCCATTTTTGGACATCTAGATTTAGCATTGGAGAGGGGGAGGGGAGGGGCCAGAGGGTGGGGGGCTGTTAGTCACCAGTGTAAGCCATCTGTCTCACCCCCATTTCCTCTCTGTTCCCCCAGGCATGCCACTTTTCTGCCTCTGTATGGAGGACCCCCTCTCAGGTACTTGCAGGATGATGCATTGGACATGAACTGTGGAGGAATTAGGGACCACCCGAAATGTTACAGCTGTCGGAAAACCCCTCCATGGCAACAACCCATCCCCCCATGGAAACAGCAGTGCTTAAAGCTCCTTATGGCATGTAGTAGGAGCAACATGTGTACATGTGTCTCCTGGGCAGGACTGGTGGTTTCCAGTCCTGAAGGGTGATGCAAGATACATTGATGTGAAACCACACAGTAAGAAGGTTTGGTCTGTTTCTGTTTTTGTGTGGTGCATTTTCAGAAGGACTCACTTCCTCTCCATTTGAAGTAGGGCTGAGGAAGAGCAGTCTTATGGCAATTGTCACATTCACAACAATGCTTTCTGTTACTCTGACTCCAACCAGGTTCCACCCAGATGTATTGGGACTTCATTCCCAACCAGCATGGTGGCCAGGAATAATGAGCGTTATGGTCCAATGCATTTGGAGAACTTCAGTTTGGAGAGTGCGATCAACCTGCCATAAATCATGGAGTGAGATGATAGCATGCAGCCACTTGGCCAATTAGAATTGGCCATGCTCCATCCTCCATGAGGACAGGAGTTGTCCTCATGGGAAAGCACTGACTCCTATTCACATGTTGTCTAGGCATGTCTAGGTTGTCTAGACAACTATATCCTTGCAGTGTGCTGATAGCATGCATGATTGGGATGCATGATGTTAGGATCTCAGGGTTGTGTAACTGCTCACAAATTGGCTCCTGTGGATCTTTTGTCTATATATGGTATAACTATAACCCTCCTAGATTTTCATTCCCACTGTCCCTCAAATGATTTTTTTTTTGCAGTTGCAGTTCACTACTCTGTAACACTACCGATGTGTTTAAGGTTTTGGATACACAAAATGCATTTTCACAAAAATCAGATTTGCCGTGTCTCTGGGATGAACTAAGCTCTGGGAAGTTTCTGGGTCTGAAAACCTGGGACACCACCAAACATCTACCAAACAACTGCAACACTTTGTAGCAGAGAAGTGATGGGTGGGGCAAGGATGCTCAGATCTGCACTTTTGCTGGGCAACCGCTTCCTTGCTCATCTCCCTCCTGCAATGTGTATTTTAGCATCCCTGACAAACACACATCTGGAGATACTGAGACGAAGCAGTGAGTGTGGTGTGTGGTACATGCTAAGCAACCTCTCCTTTCCGCCCCTTATCAATTAAAAGGCATCCCTTCCATCTCTTTGGTGCTATCGAGACTGCTGCTACGGCCATCACAGCAATGATTTATCCACTTACGACTGTGTGTCACATCCAATTTGATTTGTTGTGCAGTTGCAATGAGGACTGGATGCGGAGATTTGCATTTCTGTCCCTGTTCACACAACTTATGGCCCTTCACTTTTCTTCCTACTGAAAATCCACCCATGTTCTTTCTTAAGTTATCGTAATTGTTACTCCCTTTACTAAGTGTGTGCATCACAGGGCTTGGGATGGGTACTGTCGAAAAACACGACCACCCCATAACCTAACAAAGAGGGAGAATGCTTGTGTGTTGGGAAAGGCTTCCATCTGCTGGCTGCTTTTGGAAAGATGTGAAGAAACATCATGCTGGCGTCCTTCCAGCAAGGAAGCCAGCAAGCCAGCCAGCAGATTGCCACTTGGCTTGGCTTATTAACCCTTCTTCTGAGCCTTTCTCTGGAGTGTGTCATGCAGGAATTAAATGGGGAAAGTTTTCCACCACTTACATGCCAGGACCCGCCTTACTTAAAAGCCATAATGAAGATTGGCCCAAGACAGGTTCATCAACATACATGATCAGTAACTGAGAAATCTACAAGGGCAAGGTGGGCAACTTTGGGTGCTTCCAGAGCCAACATCAGTCCTCTGGTACCCCCTGGGGCTGCATTACTAATATCCCTGCTCCACATTGCCCAACTGCAGCAGCATCAAAATAATTGGTAGTTTGCCTCTGAATGGGGTGGGGGGCAGAGACGCCAAATGTAGCTTTAAACCATTGGTTTAAATTTACATATTGCCTTTAAATCCACAGTTGTGGTTCACCACTGAAATCCAGTGGCAACCACTGCAAATGGATTTGCTGCTGCTGCTGCTTCCACCAAAGCAGCAAATTTGGTGATGGAGTGAAGGGGCGCTGGGAGCCACATGGGAGCAGGAAGGGGTAAAGGATGCGAAAAATTCCTTTTATCCCTTTTCCTCTAAGGTGAATTGACAGTGGAGGGAAGAAGGAATAGGCTCAGGATGGTTTGTGCATTTCTCTTATGCATTTGTCTGACTTCTGTGGAGGCCAGGAAAAATGTGATATTTGAGGTCTTACCATGTCAGATGCAAGGCAGTGGAATTTAACAGCCAGTCTTTGTTTCAGCTGCTAACAAACCAAGCCGAAGCGAAGCGAAGCGAAAACAAGCCAACCCAACCCACCCGTGTTCTGCATCGAAACTGGCTCACTGGGGATAATGCTACACCTAGAGATGGATGAACCATTTCTTTGGTTAGCATGTCATGTGCACATTTTGGCATCTTGCAAGAAGCAAGGTGGATCCCACCCCTGCTTTAGTACATTATGAATATGCTTGGAGACAATGAGGGTAGAAAAGCACAAGAAGAAGCCCATTGTCTAATGAAACATGGTATAGTGGTTAATCTACTTAGCAATGAAGCTCACTGGATGATTTTGGCCTAGCCTAACTTAAAGGTTAAAACTGTGAGGCTTAAATAGAGCAGAGGAGGGCTATGCAAGCTGCCTTGGGTTCCTTGCAGGAAAAAAGCAAGCTTGCAATGCAATGCAATGCAATGCAATGCAATGCAATGCAATGCAATGGTTATATAGCATATGTGAATGTCATAGAAAAAGTACAGGCTTCTGTACTTGATTAGAATTTTATCTGAAGTCTGAAGGACTTCTGCAAAAGCAAGACGTGGGGACCATGGTGCTGTGATAGCTCTAACATTAGGATTCTTGGCTTGGCACACTTGCTCGTGTGCATGGCAGCTCCCTTTGCTTACATTGTATTGGCTGGACTCGGGCTGCCATGTTTTATTCCTCCCACTCCATTAAAAAGATCAACACTCTGCAAGTTGAAGATAATGATGCTTTGCTACCTCACAGGTGCAGAAGAGAACTTCACTCAGCCCAGTGCATTTGCTCTTGGCCAAAGAAAACTGGCAAAGCACACTCTCAATTCATATTAATAAATCTTCCCGTGACTGGCACGGTGATAGGGAAACGAGGAGAATGGGGGCACCTTGCCAGGATGAGCGAGGGATGATGGAAGGTTGCGTGCTGAGCAGGGCTGCTCCAAAACACACCCGCGTATAGCCAATTAGAGGGTGGGCTGCCAACAGCACCATATGCACAGAAGTCGATCCAACCCCTTAAGCCAACAGACGGCGCTCCCTTTGGATTCCATCACTGTAGCCAGGCCTCCTAATATCCCTTTGTTAATGACTGTTGCATTTGCCCTGCTTCTACATTTGCAAGGATGCTTCTGGGTAAATAAATAATAGTACAGCGTATGCTTTTTCCCTTCAGTGCCTAGCTGGTGCCTGAACATGATCATTATTAGGCTCCATCAGGGAGGGCTCCAGGGAATGATCAGCTGAAGCACTTTCAAGCTCCCAAGCACATTAGTGTCAGTGTGTTACTGATGAGTGTCTGCACTGCCAACTGGGGCATCCGTGTGGCGGTCTGGCCAAGCCAAGGCCCCGCCAGGACAAGGCAGCCACCAGTCTCGTGCTGCAAAGGGCAGGCAGAAAGACCAGGGCCATGCAAGGGGCTACATTCTCTATCTTTCCAAGGTGTGGGATAATAAATGAAGCATCAGAGGTGGAGTGGAGAGGTGTGGATCCCAAATTCCATCTCAGATCATACAGCTCCAATCACTGTATCTCAGCTTGGAGGTTCCCAACCTTTACTGGTTAGGGAGTACATTTGATACTCTGAGAGAGTTCTCTGAGCACTCTCACAAAATGGCTTCCATGGAGGGGTTGCTTATTCAAGAATAGCTGCCACGATGAGTCCAGCCAGTTATGAAACACTCATGGGGACAATTGCCTCGGGATGCCATGGGCACTGCCGCACTGGAGGTGTCCAAGATGCAGCTGGACAGTCATTTGTAGAGTGAATTCCTACACTGAGCAGGGATTGGACCCAATTAGCTTATGGGTCCCTTCCAACTGTTCTATTCGATGATTCTCTGATTTCCTGGAAGGTAAATTGGGGAGGCTGATGAAAAGAAGTTTGGCCAAGAATCTAAGTGCATGACTGAGATAAGGCCTGAGCCCTAAAACATAAAACCTTTCTCTCAAATCCAAATAAATATGTTGTTTCAGGAAACTACTTCACTTTGCAGTATGCCAGACTCCCAGTTTATGTTTTTTAAAATCTTACGAAATAAAATAAAAATCAGGAGAAGCAGGAAGCCTGCCAGGTAGTTTTGAAGATAAAGTGGGGATGGGGAAGAAATGTGTGATCCTCAGTAGCATATGCAGGGCTTTCTGGATCTGGGCAAGGAGCTCCCTGCCAAAGGTCCCATTCGTATGCATCCACACTGCTTTTTGCAGATTCTTTTTTTAAATCATGAATTCACACAGAAACAGAATGGAGTGAGCACATGAGAAAGTAACATGGCTGGAAATAGATTATTCCCCCCTTCTTAGTCCAACCCAGAAGGACTCTATGTTCTTTTGCTATATGCTCCTTTTTTATTCCAAAGGGAAGCTGTGTGTATATTGTTAGTTTATTTGCTGCATTGTTGCAACAGTCTCTGAAATACAACCCCAGTGGTGCTATAATTACATCTATCTGTCTATCTGTCTTTCTCTCTCTATATATATATGTTATTATAACTCATTTTATTTCAGTTGAAGGCTTGTGCTGCTTCTTTTTTTACACCCCCATAAGGCAAAGGAGACTCACATCACATCAAGTCTGTAAGTTTATTGCAGGAAAAGGATGTAAACTTGCCTTCATAATGAAATATTGATTCTTTTATATACATATACCAATTAAAAAGAATGATAGTCCTGCTGTAAATCCTCCAGAGCCCATGCAGAGAGAGAGGGCACGGGGAGGGAGGGCAGGGGGAGAAAGGAAGAAATAACATCAAAGAAATTAACAGGAATTCATTCTTCAATAGTTGAACTGCAACATTTTCAGAAAGTAAAAGCACAGCAGTATCCTTGCATTCCAGGGATAAATGCAGGTTTGACTCCTACTATCTGCATATACCAACAGGGCCACTGTGTATTCTTCCAGTGCAACTCTTGTCCAAGGTGCCTGTTTCTGCCCATCGCTTCTGGCAAAAGCAGGAGGGAAATGGTTACAACCAGGTGGAGTTACTAAGAAATATGAGGAACCCTCTTGCCTGGCTAGGCCATGACCTCCATTTTGGGGCTAATAACTGCCACTGTGGGGCTAATAACTGCCCCAGGATATTACGAGAAACCTATAGCATCTGCAGGAATAGGAAACCTGATTTTTTATTTCTCCTGATCTAGAGTCTTCTGAGATTTCCATTATTCATTCATTCATAGCATTAGTTGTATGCAGTTTTACGCAGAAATTAGCAGATCTTCCCTTACCCCCTCCTCCTTCTTTTTTACCCAGGAACTGGTGTGCCTATGTTCACACAAGACTCCAACCCACCATAGTGGTTGACAACGTGGAAAGCTACTCATCAGGCCGACCCAAGCCATGCAACTGGATGACTGGACCCTGTGGATCAAGGTACGTGATGTGGCTTCACTTGCACAGATGCTCTTTAATGAGATCAATTACCAAGAAAATGTGGAAGCTTCCCAGGGTTCCTCCACCATCTTCCATTTCATGAACAGAAGGCTGAACCCACTGGGAGAGGGGAACTAGCAGATGCTGCAAAAGACTCCGATCTAAGGATGGGGTGATGGTGCTGCCACTGGAGGTGCTGGGAAATATGGAGGTTTCTTTGAGATTTCAAAGAATTGTTGTGACACAGCAAGTTGCCTTATTCTGAGTAAGGAAGACCAATGACCCATCTAGCCCAGCACTGTCACCATGGATTAACATTGGCTCTCCAGGCATTCAGGTAGAAAGCTTTCCCAGTCCAACCTGGAGATGCTGGGCACTGAACCTGGATCGCTTTCATTCAAGAACATGTTACCACTGAGCTATGGTCCTTCCCATAGAGCTGTTGGCCAACTTTCCTGGTATTGGGAGTAAGGAAGGTGGCTGCTTAGGTCGCTTTTTCTCAAGAACTGCTGGCTGGAGTTCAGAGGAATGAGAATCAGAGTGTGAAGCAGCACTGGGTGGGGTGGGGTGGGGAGGTGGCCCATGCTGAGACACTGAGATGAAATAAACAGAGGCCCTTATCTCAAGGCTAGACTCCCTGGGGGGCAGCAGTCCCTGGGAATAACCCAGATGTACACTTAACAGGAAGGGACTTGAAACATGGGAGTTTCTCAAATGCAGGTGAAGTGAGCATGGCTCTTGACCCCAGGATGCATCACCAGCCGAGGAGGATGGCCCAGTTAGAGGATTGGCGCATGGAGAGAAGGTGTGCTCACTTTCAGAAGGCCCTCCTGAAGGGAAGTGGCACAGGCATGCTCATAAGGAGAGTTCCTGGAGGAGAACACTAGATTGGGTTCAACAAAGCACTCTGTGCCTCCTCAGAGATTCATTCTGGGTGTTTTGTACTTTTTTGGTCAGTAAGGAATGTTTTACCAGGAGAAAGGTCTGCGGCTTTTGAAGGAGGGAGAGCTTTGTGCTGCCATATTTGGGCCCCCTATTCTGGGGTCCTGAAATCACTTCCGAGTCCTGGACTTGGCTGCAACCCGCACGTGCAGGCTGTGGTATTAAAACTGCTCCCAATCCAGTTGCTTGTCTGTGCTATGTCTCCTCCATGGACAGCCAATGCAGCCCCAGAAGGAACAGGAAAGGACTGGGGTGAGGAAAGGAGACCTTGCCAATAAGTACATGAACTCATTCTGATTTAGTAGGCAATAATGCCAGTATTTGTTATAGCCAGTTGGTCCATCCAGATGTCTTCCTCGCTGTGGGAGCTTTTTTGGATGGTTTTCTTGGCCCCTGTAGCTGCGACAATGAATACAAAGGCCTGATGCCATTCATCTAATACGTATACCCCTTGTCTAGGTCAAAAGGCTGATTACTCCAGATTAATTTAACCCTCCCTAGCAATTGCTCAAACTGGGTGCAAAACAAAAGAAAGACTTCTAGGTAGCTAGTACGCTCCCCATTTAACTGCCCATTCTTGGCACTAGGTGGATCCTTTACATCAGAGAACCAATACAAATTGGTCACTCATCTTTAGGGTATTTGAGAAAATTTATTTTTGCATATTCTGATGCACACCCACTGTAGATCCAGACAATCTACCAGCTCTCGTGCGTACACTTAAAAAATATTCATTCTGAGAGAAAACATGTTTTAAAATATACTCATAAATAAATATTTAAATAGGCATTGTCATAAAGATCAAAAAAAGATATCAGATTAATGGGAAAATAGGACAGCACAGGCTAATGGATGTACATGCAAAAGTATAACTAGAAACCATTCATGGGCAACATGATACCCTTCAGATGTGTTGGACTGCACATCCCATCATTTCCAGACAGGCTGGGAATGTGTGTATTGGAGTCCAACAGATACATAGATCAACATATCCAGTTGAGGATGGTAGCTTTAGGCTGTTAGAATATTATGGTTTTAAAAGCATGGAAGATCATGTCAGAATTTTCTTTCTTTGCTTGAAACCTGGCAGCAGAAAACCTGGCTGCTTATCTCTGCCTCCAGACCATTCCAATGGGGTCATGTGAGAAATGCCCATCTACTTTGTGGGATGAACACATGACATACGCTATAATCCTACAGAAATGTCAGGACCTTCCAAACCTGTTCATTTGGCTTATCTTTTCCCACTAGGTGGCAGGTTTGCATACCTGTAAGACCTGATATAGGTAGAAGAACAATTTAAAATCTAATCTCCTCTCATAAAGATCAAACCCTTTTCAATTGCAAGTCTCTCTTGAACAGTCTATGATATCCTCCAACCAAAATTAAGAAGAAAAAGAAAACTGTTAGGGGATCCATTTGGTTTTTGAAAGGTACATGGATTTGTTTCCCACCACTTTTTCTTCTTCAACTCAAGTTGCGGTGTAAGGTTTAGCCTGCATTTTAACTTAAGGAGCTCACTACAATAAATGATTTATTCTTACAAAGCTGAGTGTATGTAAACGGATTTTAAATGACAATAAAGGAAGAGCTCTGAAATACTGAGCTGGTAAATGACTTTAACAATGTCATTTCACACTTCACATATTTTTGCTTACTCAATAGCGGCTTATAGCTGGGATGCTTTTGAACGTGAGTATTAGCATCAAAAGAAACTCGAGATTCAAGGTGTCTCTTGCCTTAAGATCACCTTTATGTAGGAAAAGTGTCCTCTGTGAAGGATCCTTGCCACAGTCACATCTTCAGTTTCTTTGCTTTGAGGTAGTAGTGCAAATGCACGAAAAGATGAATGACAGAGAGGCAGTAGTCCAATGCACCAAGAATTAGCCAGAACCATTTTCCAGACCTTCACAAGAAGGGTCTTCCACCTTGGCTTCTGACTCCTGTCCTCAGGTTCTGAAGAGCAGATCAACAAATACCGATGCTCCAGGGTGCCTTTCCAAGCCAGCTCTATGCTCCTGGATATTCAGTACCCAGAAAAAGCTAGAAAATGCAGGAAAGGACACTGCCCGCCCCCCAAAAAAGGTCAAATATATCACTTGAGGAGGTGGAGCTCCTGAGGACTCCTGGACCAGCCATAAAGTGTCCCAGTTGCTCAGAATCAGCGCTGGGGTAGTGTAGCTACAGCTCAGTCCCTGTATGGCAACCAGCCAGACATGATTGTTTGTTGGCTGGTTCTAATTTCTAAAGTGAGATTGAGCAGATCTGGTTGATATGACATAAGAAGAAATCCTAAAAAAGCAGTTTGGTTGTGGAAATCTCCATATGCAGCACAGGTCACTCTAGCAACCTGGGAAGGTTCTGGGGGCTCACTTGAGTAGAAGCTTTGACTGGACAAGAATATGGTGAACCAGATTTCATGCTCGAAATGATAGACATTTGCACTGTTGCTTATTCATAGTTATGCTGCAAGTTTACCCACATAAAAATGAATACTTAGTTTTTCTTAGCCAATTGCACTCCACACACCTTGCCCACGCAGGGAATGGAAATTCAAATAGACTCCTTAGATGCAAAGACTCCAGATCCCATGACTTTATGTGTAATTTTCCTTTTAATTTCAGATATGGTTTCCTTCTTTATTTTTAATGATATCTTTCCATGATAACCAATGAACAGACTCCCTCTTCCATGCATTTGTCATAGCTACCTCCATTCTTCCATCTGTGCTACAAAAAATAAGGTGAAAATCCCATTACCATCTGGGGCAAAGCTGAACCCTGCATTTAAGTCAAAATCCAAGAGATTATACGCTGTGCGTAATGTCTTTTTGTGGACCTCCTCTGCTGGTGGGGACGCAGTTCCATCAGGCACAATTTACATTTCCCATAATCCCCTAGAGAAACATTCCTGCAGGAGCATGAGGTAAATTTAAACAGTGTGCGATCAATTTCCTCTTGACTCCTGTGCAAAAGTTTTCAATTTCTTCTTCTTCAGCATCTGTTGTTGGAGTGTAGACATGAATGGTGGTTATGCTGATAGGCTTTCCAAGGATTCTGACTGATGTGATTCGGTTGAACTTTGCCTTCATGGCCTGGCCTATTTTTGACCAAGTTGAGCCATTCCATGGCTTCTGAGTTTGTCATTTCCTGAGTAAAACACTTTGTGCTTGCCTGACTGAAAATCTCCCACTCCAGTCACTTTGGTTCACTCGCAAGTGCTGTGATGCTTCAGTGTGCAAAGTCTTGCTTTACAGTTGCTACCCCTTGTTTCAATTTGGAACATTTCATTATAGGGTTTCCACGGTAATAGATATTCAGAAGTGGTTTGCCATTGCATTCTTCTGTGCGATACCAACCAGAGTTAGTTTGAATTTCACTGTTATTATTTGTGAAAGACCCTCCACCAGCGTCACCTTCAACTACCGCTGCTGCCCAGTAGCTGTCCTTCAGCTCTGCCCCATCACCATTAGAGAGATCCGTTTTCTCCTTCTACTGTGACAGTCCCTCTTGGTGAGGGTGGAGGCATCATAGCCTGGTGTCTCAGCTTGCACCATTCTGCCTTGGGTCACCCTGCTAGGAGTCCTGCCTAGTGAGCGAGTCTGGCCTGTCGGTGGCATTACTCTTGGCTTCTCTGACCTGCTCTACACCTCTATCACATTAAAGTAAGCACCCAAGAGGGGGTTGCAACCTTTCTGAATGGGGAAAAGAGCTACACACAAGCCAGGAATGTGGCTGGAAAACTTTGTCTTACTGAGCTAGGGCTTGGGCAAATAAATAGGAGGATGGTTGTAGAGAAGTCAGTGGTACAGCCCAGTTCAATTTGGAACATTTCCGTGTAGTCCTGGAAAGACTCCTGCCTGAAATCCCAGAGGACCACTGCCAGTTGGTGTTGACAATACTAGTCTAGATGAACCACAGTCCTGCCTCCGTATAAAACACTTCTCTATGTTTCTGTGGGTCTCCCAAGATGGGGAATCCCAGCAAGCACACAGACTGGCTCCAATCTACCCACTGGCATCCTTCTAGATCTCTGCAATTCACTCACCTCCCCACATGCAGCAGGGCAGAGTCGTAGCTGCCTGATCTCTGTATCTTGGATGAGACTTTCCCACATTTAAATCTGCCAAAAGTGAACAAGTATTCTCACAAATGGGTTTGATGGCTACAAAACTGGATGCTTAGCAGTACAGATTGGTTATTGATTTTGCAGTGCTCTCTCTCTCTCTCTCTCTCTCTCTCTCTCTCTCTCTCTCTCTCTCACACACACACACACACACACACGCGCGCGCGCGCGCGCGCGCGCACACACACACACACACACACACACACATGTAAAAACAACTAGTATGAGAAATTGTGGTTACATCTCAATGCTTGGAAGTTCTTGATTTGGACATTTTGCAGAAGTTATCTGTAGATTTTGCAGAAAGTTGATTGTTATTTGAAGTCAGTTTTGTATCCCAGTTTGGGCTCTAGGGACTCAAAGGGCTGCTTTTTCCCAGGCATGAAAATTGGTCTTTGCTGTTTAAATTGAGGCTAGTGGTGACAGGAACTGGATACTTTTCTGTGGTGGCTGGAACTCTCTCCCCAAGGAGGCTTACCTGGAACCATCTTGGTTTTCTTCTGAGCCACCAGCTTATTATTTGTCCCGACTTTGTAGTAGTTCTATGCAAGTTCAATGATTTTTATATTAACATTTTATTTCTTCGTCCTTCTGTGTCTTCTTATTTGGGGTTAAGAATTTTTGCTTTTCCTATCCCATCATCTAAGTTTGTAAACAACTTAGAGAGCATTACCAGAAGAACAGCTAGTAATTAAAATAGATAGATAAATACAGAAAAATCCCCCATTAATTTCCTCTGTGTTCCTGAAGTCTTTATTTTCTCTAGTTTTGACATGAAGCTATTCTGTAAAAAGCGTTCACTTGTGGTCTTGCACAGGATGCAATCAATAGACTTCAAAAATAATCCCTCTGTGGCCTATTACTGATGTATCATCCTGTATCATGTCCATTCATCTGAGACAGACCCCCACTAACATTTGCTTTCCAAATCACCTTGCAGCTCCCAGTCAAGGACTCGCCAAGCGTACAGGATCAAACATATGATCGTGACATCACTGGAGTGGAAGTGCTGTCCTGGATACAGCGGAGGAACATGCAAGCCCATAGGTATGGGAAACACTGAAAATGTTTAACCCTTTGTGATGACCAATGCCATCCAGCTACCAAGCAATGGTAAGGAGGACAAATCCATCTGCAGCAATTAGAAATGGAAGTCATTCCAGATCAAAGCTTAGACAGAATAGAGGCTTGTGAGGTCAATTTTGTTTTTGTTCCCCACCACATTTTTATTTAATTTCTATACTGCCCAATAGCCAGAGCTCTCTGGGCAGTTCAGAACTATTTCACACTAGAACCTTGAGGGACAAAATTGAACTTACTTGAAGTGTATGTCTTTAAAAATATATATGTCAGCCTCTCCCAATCTCCTAGTTCGGGGACTTTTAAGAAATTGGCCAAACCTGTTTTGCCTACTCTGGAGTAAAAATAATAAGGGGAAAAGATGTGGCTGGTAGACACAGATTTAAAATGATGCCTGTTTTGGCATGTGGATCTACCAGCTGGAGCCAGGGGCAAGGCACTGGCTCAGGAAAATGGACAACAAACTGAAGCATATATTGTCTCTGGATACATACTCAGTTTAGGAATTTGTTTTCAGATCTAGAACTATGCAGATACTGACCAGTCAAGATTCTTGATTTCAGTAATCTAATTTAAGAGGGTGAAAACATGCCTTTTGTTGTTGCTGTTGTTCAATTATCATTCAGCCTTTGGAAGCCTGAGATTCTTGCTGATTGGCTGCAGATTCCCTTGCTCTGCTGCAAATTACTGGTGGATCAGATGATCTATCTATTGTCTGCCTGTCCCTGCTCTAGATGTTCTAGACGAAGTAAGAAGCCCGTACTGTTAAGTGTGAGCCTTTTTAGATACATAAATGCTTAAAATTAGTTAAATAAATATAGTAAGCAGGGCCAGTGTGATGTCATGGTTTGAGCACTGGATTAGGTCTGGAGAGCCCCAGATTTAAATCCCACTAAGCCATTAGCCTCAGTCCATTGAATGCATATTTTTGTTTTAATCCAGACATGGGTATTGGTGGTGGGGTATATTGTGCAATTTTGATCGGCTGAGCGCACGTCATGGAGAAGCATCTTGGATGCATTGTCTGGGAGAAGCAGCTGGGTTGTTATTATTACCTTTTGGTGCTTGGGCTGACATACTTTGGAACAAAAGGTGAAATTATTCATTATAGGATATACAGGTCTGCTGCTGAAAAGGGAGGTAAGAAAGGGTGAACCATGCCGGGAACACCTTCCCATTTATCTTCTCTCCTGCTCTACAGCCTCCACTGATTCAGCACTGGAGGATGAGAATACAGAGCAGAAGGGTTCTGGTTTGACTCTTGGTTGATCCTGATAATAGCCTATGATAAATCAGCCACAACAAGGGAAGTAATCTTCAGCATAGCTAGTTTCCTAGTTAATTCAGCCCTGCTAGAGAAGCCTGCCTAGTTCAAGGAATCATTTCATAAAGTAATTACTTGGGGATATTAAATCATGGCCTCCTGAATGCCTCTTGTTTAAAAATTAATTCACCTATAGCAGTTTGACCTGCCTGACTTTTTAAGGCACGTCATCTCTGAATATATTCCAGCCAGAGGGCATACATTTAGATGCTCAAGCCTATTCCCATTGAAGTCAGAGGAAATTTATATCCTGGGTTTCATTTGGACTGAGATTGAGGCAGATGGCAAAATGCCACACAGACTATTGTACAGACCTTGTGTAAAACATCACCAATTTGAGACAAGGAGTCCTGTATTTTATGATTGCCCCAGTGATCAAACATATGGCAAATGCACCGTAGTTTAACAGGCGTATGACTGCTATTACTAGCTTGTGGCTTTATACAAGATCCCCTTGAAAAATAAGATATGGCATCCACATACATATTTTAAATGGATGAATATTACAAGAAATGCCATTAGCTGCGGTAGGGAACTCAATCACCAGCAGTAGGGAAGAGCTGTGATTAAAAATTTATGTGCAGAAATGTAGAAAAGTCACTGGCTGTTCGCATCCAAGAGAGGGAAGTCTTAATACTTGCAGCACTGGAATCCCCGTGGAAGCAAGTCTCTCTCTTATGCATGATTGAAAGGAGACTTCTGGGGGAACTCTAATAGGGTCCGTTCATTCAGATAACTGCTATAGAATGAAGGGCACACGCAGAGTGGGCCTAGATTTCCATGAGTAGAGACCCATTCACAGAACAGGGTCTTGATTTTCCCTTTGACCCTCACAGAACAGGGTCTTGATTTTCCCTTTGGCCCTCATCTCCCTCAAAATCTATGCTGAAGTGCTGAGAAATAGTGTGGTGGGTGGTGCATGTAGACGAGGGATGGAAGAACAACCCTTCTTCCATTTGTAGGGATTCTGCCATTTCCATTTGTAGGATATCTGCTGGATCGATGTTGCTTCCACAAACAGAGACACTCGGTTCTTCTGTCCACAAAATCTAAGCCAGAGCAGGCAAACTCAGTGAGGGATAAGTAGTGCCTAGCCAGCTAATTTTATTGGGAACAATGATCCTGAGATGGTTCTCCTGCAGTTTGGATTTTTGAAAGCCACAGTCAACCTGAATGTACTGTGTAAAAGGAAATAAGGCTGCATAAGAATATAGAAGAACAGTATCTTAGAAACAGAAACAGAGTCAGAAGGGACCTCCCGGACCATCTAGTCTGACCCCGGCTCTAGCCAGCTCTGCTCACAACATGCCTACCATGTGCACATGCCTACCAGCTGACGGGTGGTTTGTCTGGGAGAACTTCCCAGTAGATTGTTTCTGAGGTCCATGTGGCTTTCTGTGCTTATCCCAGTCATAGAGAAAGAAAGGCAAAAAATGAATGTAGAAGACAGTTCTCCTTTCTGTGGTGCTGGGAGTTGCCCAATATATCTAGAGGGCATTAAACTGAGGAAAGCTGATACAGGGTGACAATGCCACCTACAACTGGGTCAAATCTCACAACACAATAGACCGCAAAGCTCTCCATCTTCCTAAGATGCTAAAGGTTCAAAATGCTTCCATGTTATTTCTATACACACAAACATTTCACAATCATAACAGACTCCCTAGTACAACTGGTTTGACAATATAACTCCTAAGTGCAACTGAACTGAACTGACTCAAATCAAAGGAAACAGAGCCTCGAACCTTCAGTTCTGCCCATAGCAACAGAAAGCCAAGTATGTCTTTAACTTTCTTGCCGAAGTGATGTCCTTCCATTTGTCAGGATTACAGCCAGTGATTAATAACAACACAATGATTTTGCATTTTGTATATCAGCACAGTTGAGTTCAGAGTTCATCGGGTTCAGGTAAGCTAATAAAATCTAAGCACAGAGAGGGTAGTTTAGAGGTTCCTGGAAAAAGAATCATCCAAAGTTACACACACACACATACATACACACACATGGAATCTTACTCGCAAACTCTGGGAGAGTGGTCACACATTCATAGGTAACCCCATTCTTAGTGGATTTTCAAAGTTATGTAAACCACACACAGCTGCATATATTGACAACATTTCCTCTTTCTCCTGTAATTACAAAATCTATGCTTCTGCAACCTAATTGACAAAAATTAGACTGCAAATGGGTATGAAGCTGATATCAATGAGGAATGGCAGCATATACTGTTTTAATTTTTACCAACCTATTATAGAAAGCTCAGTCACTATTATTAGGAGGTAGTCACAAAACTTCTGTTTATATGGGCCATTTTATGGGTTCACATAATAAATTCTGAGAATTCACTTGAGTTTCCTTTCAATAAAACTCCTGGTCCCTTTCCCTTTCCATAAGCTAAAGTATTCTCGGCTTTAATGGTTGTTCATTCTAAATAATAATGGAAAAAGTGCTACAATTATAGATTTTTCCCAGTAGATGGCTGTATAATGTTCATAATACAGAGTGGACCACTGCAGTATTGAGCGGCAGACAAAGGAGAAAGATTAATACTTACACATGTATACTGGTTTTAGTGGACCTTCACTATACCAGTAAGTCATCAGTGAACTATGACCTGAGAAGGGTCTTTACCTATTCCTGTGTTCACTTTCCATTATCAGTTACTGTTGCATGAAAAGGCACAGAAAGAAAGCTGGTGGCGGCATCTCATGATCCAGTCAAAGTTGATAATGTTTAGAAACATAGATGTCAAGAAGTCAAGCATACCCTAAATCATTGGGAATAATACATGCTTTACTGTGACTGGATTGTGACCAGTGTGAATTCTGACCCTAAATCAGATGATTGTCCTGGCCAGGCTAGGTTCTTGGCCCCAATTCCAGGCTTAAGGGATGGATTCCGCAGCTCAGGAATCACAAAGTCCGTCAGCTCAACTTGGATTTGAAGTACCCAGAGCAGACTGCTCTGTTCTGTTGGCCAGGCCATGGTTGGATCAGGCCATGATGGTCCTTCAAGTAGAGGACTGCACTAGAGGTCTACTCTGCCACCAACACACATGACATTTTGCTTCATTTACAAATGCAGTGCAAGAAAATGATGCTATGTATCTCAGGAGGGCAGGCTTCAGGCTGATGGGAAATCTTGTGTCTTTCTTTTTAATAGAACTTTGGGATTCACCAGTCAGAGCCAGCACCAAACTGTTGGCTTGGGGGAGAAAGTGCAGAGCCTCTTATATACTGCATCTCATGAGCCATAAGTTCATGGGATACTTTGCATTCACAAAAGTAAGCCTGCCATTAAACAGCTGGGAATTTGAGACTCTTGCTGATCTTCTGTAGGAGTGCATAGTCTCGTGCCCATGGGCAGATCTAGCCTACCTGGTTTCCCAATCTCCCCCCCCCCCGCCCCCCACAAGGTTCCCCAGCTGTTCATGTCCCTTTCCCATAGCCCGTTTGGTACTTTCCAGCCTTTTTGTGTCTCTCCCCACCTGTGCCATTTTTAAATGCTGAAATGCCTCTCTTAGGGCTTGCTTACTGGCACTAAATATGCTTCCATGTACAAAAAGTGCAGAACTTCCAGCCTCTGGACCAAATGTAACTTTCCTTGGATCTTGATCTGGATCTGCAAGGTCCCCCTGATGGCATGTCCTCTTGGCCCTGGGAATGGATAGTTGTGCCATTTCCCAGCATTTGTGCACTTTTCCTATCTACAGGACTTTCTGGTATTGTATCCACTTGCTCTTTCCCCTTTGTCCCTGCTGCATGTGGTCCCTGCCTCCACCAGCCACTGGAATCTGATCCCCAGGAGCTTCTTTGAATCTGAATTTGGTCTCCATGTGAAAAAGGTTCAATACTCTTGATAGGACTCTTTATGACTTATCCTGGCAGGTTTCTCCAGGTACTTAACTAACGCCTGCCTGCCTGCCTGCCTGCCTGTCTAGCTGCATTTATAACTGCCTGTTTTGCCTCTTGTAAGGAAGCCAAGGTAGCTTACACTGCTCCTTTTTATAGCGACAATTATCGCGTGAGGTAGGTTCAGCTGAGTGTGAGTGACTGGCCCAAAGTCACCAAGCGAGCATCATGCCTGAGTGGGGAGTAGAATCCCAATCTCCCCAGTCCTACATTCCCACCACCATGTTGTACTAACTGTCTGTTGACTCTTTGTTTTGTTTGCTTGCTTGTTTTACTGGAGATGCTGACAACTGAATCTGGGATATTTTGCACGCAAAACATTCTCCGCCACTGAGCCATGGTCCCTTCCCAAAGGGACCACCTGGAAAATGTTGCCATTGGACCATGGGTTGTTGCTTAATCTGGATTATTGTGTTGCATGAACCCAGCTGAGTCAACAAAACATGGTGGACCACACATGGACCACAGCCCAACAACAAGCCATTAATTCTCTTTCCCAGGTGGTTTACTTTTAACAAACCATTGTTTATGGGTACAGTTGAGTGCAGACAACACAATAAATCAGGTTTCAGACAAAAGCCACACAAAATCCATGCTCAACCCTGCTTTATCATGTTGTCTGGATTCAGTCATAGTGAAACTGTCTTCACTAGTAAATCCAAGTGTGTCTATACACACTGTGTGAAATGGCCTATATTCAAAGGGCAAAGACAACACTTATAGAGAAATCTTAGAGGGTAGAAGCTGAAAAGAAGGTTGAGGATTATGAAATCTAAGCATATCTCGAAGCCAGCTGATTTAATGAAAGGCTCTGTGCATGATTGACTGCCTGGGGGGGTGGGGGATGCCATCACACCAGCAGCAAATATATTTGGGAACAAAAGAATGGTAAGTGAAAGGGAAAAAAGGACATCCATCAGGTGGTCCTTTATCACAGGAAAGTAACCGATTCCTCCCGTCATAGATTATATCATCATGCTGCCACCTGATAAATCCTATGTAATTAATTGGGATGAATGCAGGTATTTAACTCCCGTTGACAGCTATGGCCGTACGAAGATAACAGCAGCCACTGAAAAGGCGAGCAGAGCTTTCAGCTTATACTGTAGCCTTGGCTGCCACTAACTGAAGCTTTATGAACAGCTACATCTCCCATGTTTATGCGGAGATCCACATTTGTATAATTACAGCATGTTGAATTTATTTGTGTCCCCCTGCAGTGCAGTCTCTTGTTCATCACAGCTCTTGATGTGTTTTGGATAGGGCCAGCCCACCTGTTGGCCAGAAGGGGCATAAATCCCAGATTAGGAATGGTGAACCTTTTTCATCCAGAGGTCTGAATTCCATTTTAGAGAAGTTTCTTGGGATCCTCAATCTCAAAGTGGAACCAAAATTCCAAATATCACCATATGGTAACTCAAAGATTGCTTGCTTGTAACTTAGCCTCAGAAAAGACATTTTAACTTTTTAGGATGGGAAAAAACTACACAAAACCCTGGAAATGATCACATTATTATTATTATTATTATTATTATTATTATTATTATTATTATTATTATAACATTTCTATGCCACCCCTTGCCGAAAGGGGGTAGGGCTGGGGTTGGAGAAGGTTGCAGGACCATTTGGGGAAGGTCATACTGGGACTTTGAGTCAAAGGTTTCACAACTGTGTCCTGTCCAGGAGACCTAAGGAAGTGGTCCTATTGGCAATGTCTTTCAGCTGTTGCACACCTAAGGGCTGTCTGCTGCAGAAAGTGTTTCAAATCCTGCTGCCAACTCAGTCTTCTGCTAAGTCCAGGACATCAGAGAAACCATACTTAGGTGGGAAGGCAGCTGCATTGCCTGGCTGCATCTGGTAGACCCAGAAATGGTATAGGGAACATGGTTGGCTAGGAATGGCAATTTAATTTCAAGACACAGGTGAGAATTTAATGTTATTTAATTTTTGATAAGAAATCGCCCAATTGCTCACAAAACTCTCCATATCAGAGCAAAAATGACTTTTTTTAAAAGTAGGAAAAACAGCACTGGAAAGATTATCGATCCAGGCACAAGGCTTTGAGTGCTTAGCTCTTAAAACTCTGGGTTTGAATTCTTATATATTTAAAGATTTTCAAGGTGCTGAGTAGGGTTGAGATAAAGCTCTGCAGAATTTGTCTCTCTAGCATTTACAAACTTCCTCTTGTGCTTGACTTGGCCTTAGAATCTGAGTCAAGCCTAGAGGAAGTTTGTGAACACTCACACAACTCTGGTGGTGCAACTGGCAAATTTCGTCTGTATCATGTGCAGCAGCACAAACAAAGGGTGCTGCATGTGATGCAGAAGAGGGACATGGCTTGCACAGCAGTTGTGTGGGGCTTGATTCCTGGAGAAAGCTGTGCAAATGCTGGACATGCTTGTGAGAAACCTGGACTCAGGCCTGCAACAAAGGAGACTAGAGGTTGGAGTAATTCACCAAGTTTTTCATTTCTTTCCTTTTTTTAATATGAGAGACAAAGAACGTGAGTTTTTTAAAAGGTGGATGCGGAAGAAAATGAAATGGATGGACTCACCAATTCCTAGACTGGACAGGGTTGGGGTCCTGGCAGGGACCATAATGGTGGAGCAGATGGGATAAATGGAGGACGAGAGATGCTGCTTATTCACATAAGCAAGTAGAGCAGTGCCCTATCAGCAGAATCCTAGTTTCAGCTCCGAGCATCTCCACAGTTAAAAGCATATAATGTCAGGAGAGGCCCCTGGCTTAGAGCCTCGTGCAAGAGGGACCGGTAGCAAAAGGTAGCTTCATGTATTCAAAGCAAATTCATGGGAAAGGGATGGAGAGAGCGCATGCAAATCCAAGCTTCATTCAGGGCAACCTAAAGCTAGGTCCACCTTTGAATGTGGGAAAGCATGAATATTGATTGAATCAGAGGTTTATATATCCCATTCAGTATTGCTTGATCCTTGGGGTTATAGACAGACTAGATTTTAGAACCAGGTCCTGATATTAGACAGTCTTTTCTCTAGAAAATAGCATCAGGAGTCAGAAATCATGTCAAGCAGGCAACAAACCTCAGCTCCCTCCTTTCTTTCTTCTTGGCAACCCCAATGACCCCTGAGGCATTTATCTGCAAATAGCAGCAAGCCCAGTGGATCTGTTGAAACCAAGATAAGGGGGGTGGAATAGAGAGTCGAACTATTTTCCTTAATCCTTTTGTATCTAAAGAAAGGTTTTTCATTTAAATTCAGTCTAAGGTCATAGCTGAGATCCATGCTGGCTTTTCCTTTTCTCTCTTCTCCTCCCGCCTCCTGCATAAACTGCTTTGCTAGACTCTAATATTTAAACACATTTTAATGCAGGCACTTTGTGTTGCTATGTAAACCAGGCTTGCAGACTTTGTAAGCCACCAAGCTAAGCAGAGCCCACTCACCATGAGTGATGGCTTTCCAGCAGCTCGAGAAACTTCTTGGCCTTGCTGTTGCTTCAGACTGCAATAAAAAGGTGAGGGAACCCGCAAGCCACATCTGAGGGGCTGGGTTTGCTTTGGTGGGTCACAAGTAGGCATGAAGGTGAGTTTTGCCAGAGTTCAGTTTTGATAAGAATTTGTCCTGATGGCTATATGCTACCTCTGGTATCCAAAGTAGGATGCCTATGCACACCAGTTGCTGAGGAAAATGGGCAGGGGAATGTTTGGACATGCACATGGTAGTCATGTCAGTAACTGAGCCGGCTGGAGCTAGGGGTCAGACTAGATGGCCCAGGAGACCCCTTCTGACTCGCTCTGTTTCTATGTTCTATGTTTCTATGTTGTATTCATGCCCTACTTGGGGGTTCCTGTGGGCAACTGATTGGTCACTGTTTGAAGAGAATGCTGGATTAGATGGACAGGTCTGTTCCAGCATGACTCCTCAAACGTCCTTATCAAAATTTGCAAAGTTTTCTACATTCAGGATGAACAAATCACTGTGTTTAAAAGAAAAAAAAAAGTTGGAGAAACTGAAAAACAAGATTCAGCTATCCAGGCCCAGGGCTTTGAACGGTTAAGTCTTAAAATGACTAGATTTGTATCCCTTTTATCACCCTGGTGCTGAGATAGGGCTGCCCCATCTTTTTTGACAACATGTTCATGTCCTATTTGTGGGCTTCCCAGGGGTGGCTGGTTGGCCACTCTATAAACAGAATGATGGACAGGAAGGACCCTGCTTGTGTTCTTAAACTGGGATTAGCTGTCCCTATTGAATTTGGCTGGTGCTAATTGCTCAGTTTTTCTTTTCTTTTGGATAAGCATAAACCAGCTTCACAAATGTCTTTCACAGATGTGAAAGCAATCATATCCCTGGCCATGAGTATTATATCCTAACGTTTCTAAGATAGAAAAGGCATGATAAGAAGGACCCTTGGACTGTTTCCATTGGTAGAACTTCTGATCTTCTCATCCCCTGAATCCGCAGCATCATTCTTCTTGGGGTAGTTGCTTATCCCTCCACACCCACTCTTTGGTCTACACTTTCTCCCAGGGATGAGCAAGTAATCGGACTCTTCAGTCACAAGCAGAACATGTCAATCTGAGTGACAGCTTGGACTGTCACTCAGACAAAGTTTAAACGGAGCAGGCTCGTGAGACGAATGGTGCCTGTGCAGAATATTATTTTTTTACTACACCATGAGTCCCCTTGCTCTCGAGATCTTGCTCTGTTCACAATTAAAATTGAGATAGATTACAACATTGTGCACTGACTCTACACCTCTGCAGTCTGCAGTTATCAACTTTCTGCTCCTGGTTTGAGTGGTAGCCACTCAAAACCAGAAGCAGAGAATTGATTACTCTAAGTCCTTATGCCTGATTGAAAGGTACATGCCTTTGATTGCTGAGTTTGACCGAATGCCATCTCAGCATCTGGACAGTCATTTTGTTCAAAGATATCAATGCAGCATGTTTTTGGCTGGGGTGGGGATGCAGCTGATTGATTTACAGGCAAACCACCCTGGGTTCAATTCTTGGTATCTTCTGGTTGTTGTTGTTGTTAGTCGCAAAGTTTTGTCTGACCCATTGTGACCCCATGGACAACATTCCTCCAGGCCTCTCTGTCCTCCACCACTTAAGCTCATGCCGATTGCTTCAGTGACTCCATCTAGCCACCTCATTCTCTGCTGCCCCTTCTTCTTTTGCCATCTATTGTTCCCAGCATTAGGCTCTTCTCCAGGGAGTCCTTCCTTCTCATTAGGTGGCCAAAGTATTTGAGTTTCATCTTCAGGATCTGGCCTTCTAAGGAGCAGTCAGGGTTGATCTCCTCTAGGACTGACCGGTTTGATCACCTTGCTGTCCAAGGGACTCGCAGGAGTCTCATCCAGCACCACAATTCAAAGGCCTCAATTCGTCGGCGCTCAGCCTTCCTTATGGTCCAACTTTCACAGCCATACATTGCAACTGGGAAACCATAGCCATGACTATACGCACTTTTGTTGGCAGGGTGATGTCTCTGCTTTCTTCTGGTAGGGCTGCAAACTGGGAGGGCTTCTGAAGGCAGCTTCCTATGCTATTTTCATTTCAAACTGAGCCCTCCTACCAGGAGGCAAGGCTGACCCAAGAAGATTTGCTCCCTGAGGCAAAGGACAAGATGTTGCCTTCCTTGATTATTTACGAGTATTTATGCCTCTTCAATACTGCCCAATAGCAAAAGCTCCCTGGGCAGCTCACAGCAATTAAAACCATAAATTGCAACATGGTAACATTCAATATAAAAGTTTAATACTACAGTATAAACTAAAACATAAAATCCAAAATAAAACCTACTAGTAATGCAAAGATGTAAAATACAACAGTGGATTTTGCAACACTATAATTCCTGGGAGAATAATTCCACATACAGAAGCTGAATGGAGTGGCAGTTGAATCGTACCTCAATGCTGGCAATGGGGCCACCTGTCCTCTTCAGATGGGGACTGTGATGACTGGGAAACCGGGAGTGTGGGGATCGAGATGGTGGAGGAAGGTGAGGTTATCTCAAGGCTGCCATCTCCAGGTGCTCAGGCAGACCATGGAAACAGACAGGGCTTGGAAGAGAAGGAAGAGGACAAGTGTAAGGAGGAAGATGAGCCCATGCTGGGTCTAGTCCTTGACTCCATCTTTCTGTTCATAGAACAGCCAATCAACTGCCTATGGGAGGCCCACCAGTAGGACATGACTGCAAGAGCATGAATATCCCACCAGAATCCCCCAGCATCTTAAAGGCAGTATCTTAGGGGCAATCCTGTAGGCAATATCTAGCCATCCTGACTAGCAGCTATTGATCACTTAAGCTTAGCCTACTCCAGGGCCTCCATTAGATCCTGGCATCTTCAGACAGTTGCTGAGAGCCAAGCACCATGATAGGGCCCACAGCAGACCCGTACCCTTGGCTCCCCTTTTGTAGTGCTACACTGGATGGTTGGTTGCTTTGATTTCTCATGATCTCCTAAAGCAGCCTTCCGAAACTTTGTGCCTTCCAGTTATGTCTCGACTGCAACACCCAGAATTCAGTCAGTGACCCTGCTGGATGGGAATTCTGGAAGATGCAGTTCAATGCCTTTGAAGGCCACCATTTGGGGAAGTCTGTCCTAAAGCAACAGTGCACTGGGGTCCCTCCAGAGCAGAAATACAGACTCTCTTTTAGCCCAGGGGCCACATTTCATTTCAGAGAAATTCCTAAAGGCCAGATTCCAGTGGTAGATAGGGTTGAAGACAAAGAGGGCAGGGCCAAAATATTTAAAAAATCCATCATAGTTTAGCATGAAATATGAAAAGTCAGTAATTAAGCTTTAGGATATGCTTAAAATGGGGAAGAAATGGCTCTGGGAAACCACCAAATGTTATGTGGTTGGGGGAAATGGTGGAGCTGGCAAGAAACATGGAATTAGGGAACCCCCAGGAGCTTAGATTGAGCCCCCAATCCTGAGGCTCTCTGCTCCTATTCAATACTTGGTAGGAGAGTTAAATGACAGCCCCTAGCTACCTACCAGATACCCCATCACCTGGAAATCCACTAGTGCTCATATGGGCTCCCACCTTTGTAGGAGGAGGAACCTTCAGACCTAAAACTGGCCTCCCTCAATGCAAGATGTTGCCCAAATGACTGGGGTGCCTGTAAGGTTGTTCTGAGGAGTACAATTATATAGTGTAAGAAGCAGTTTGAACACACAGTGAGTACTATAGATGTGCACCTTATTGAAACTTGGTGTAGTCCCACCCTTTGTAGAGAGATGCTCTGAGTGTTCAGTAGCAGAGCATGCAGAAAGACAAGGGAGGAGCCCATTTCTGTGAAGCAGAAGCTGCACCACTCACAGTGTGATTTCCTATAGAATTCCTGCTGCTCACACTTACTGGAAAGTGCCTCTCCTAAATGATCAGTTCAGAGTATTCTCAAGCAACTGGAGTGCAATTTTGTTCCTTCATTATTAAAAATGATATGGTTCTCTTGCATGCCCCTTGGGTAACCTCTCAATATAGATTTAATTATGCCTCATTCTTATCTAGAGTACAGTGTGATATTATTAGTGATGAGCAAACTCCCCCTGGCCCAATTCAGAACGAGCTCGAGTAAAAATGATCTTCTTTTTAAAAAGAAGGCTCGATAAATGATAGAAACTAAATCACTTTTGCTTGAGTTTATTCTGAATTGGACCCCAATATATTCTTGACAATGATGCTGGAAGATGGAGGAGCCCTGATGGCTTTCTTCCCCACTGCAAAGGCTCCATGTTGTTGCTCCTGTTTCCTCAGCCATGCCTAAGCAGGGCCCATGGGGACCTCTGAGTTAAGACCTGGCCAGGCATTTCTGGTAGCTGCCCTCACTGCAAAGACGTATGAGGGCTTCATTTCCCACCCTTTCTCACACTAATCGGAGACTGCCAGGTGTGCTTGCCACAGCCTGTGAGTTTGATGAGAACATGGTGTGCTGGCTGCCTTTCTCTACATGTTGTGGGAGCTATGAAGAGCTATGAAGAGCTATGAAGTCAGATGAAAGGACTGTCTGGTCCAGCAGTCTGTTCCCACAGTAGACAACCCTCAGGAAAGCAGGCCCACATCTTCAGAGGTTTCTGGGCCCCATCCAAAATGGAATTTGGGATTCAACCAGAAACAGCCGTTCAGCAATGCACATGTGATATGCCTGGGGATCATCCCTTCTTTCAGGATATCTAGCTAAAGAGCTGGCCTCAAAGGCAGGCATGGTCAGATACCTGGCAGAGAACTTCTTCTTCACCACTACCACCTATTTGTTCATCTGCCTCTTGTTATGGACCACACAACAGTACTGGTGAGAAGGAGTGCAGCAGATGCCACTCCCTGTTTGCCTGTGGGCTTCTTTGCTTGCTCTTAAGCAAGTAAAGGATAGAAATGACGAAGAAGAGAATGAAGAGCAATAGCATCTGATGGCAATCGTGGTGTGAAGGCAGACCCACTGAGGGAGGGACCCATGGGGTGGGGGGTGCCTTGCCCAAGGGCCTTCAAAAAGCCAGAGCTGTCAGTATTCAGTAGTGCAGTATTCATAGGCTATTAGTTCAAATCTTGTTCGTGTAAATACATTTTCTATGCACAGGCATTTTTAAATACACAACAGCCCAATTCTATGCATATGCATGTGTCCCATTTCATTCAGGGGGCTTTCCCCCCAATGAAACACGTGTGGAATTACAGCATCAAGTCTTTCATACAGGCCCTTAGTATGCTTCTGCTACAGTTAATAGAAATGTATTAATTTATGACTGGTATCAAAATGATAAAGCCCCCTTCTGCATGCTAGGATACCAGTCTGGAATGAGGCCCTACACAGATTGATTTGATTAGGAAAAAAAGATCAGACCTCATCTTTAAAGGACTTCTGCTAGTTACATCGCTCACGTAGTGTGTAGTTTAGCCCTTGTGGGGTGCAGGGGGTATCTGGATGGAGTCAGGCATTTCCTTTTGCTTTTCTGAAGAGATTTTTTAATAAAACTCTGCTCTAACTTCCAGACTGGTATATGCTCTGAGTTTGTCATGATCCTGGCAAATCAATATGATGGACATTTTCAGATTCTCCGTTATGACACAAAAGTTTTTTTTTAAAGATTGTGCTATATTTAACAATTTTGAATCACCTGTACAGTTTTTCTTTAAATACAACCTGCTATCACACTTCATTCTTCCTCTTTTCACTTACCCTCAGGGAATAGGGGAAAACCTGCTGCAAATTTCAGGAGTGCTATGTGACCTGTTAAATAAACCTTACCGAGGAGGCTCAAGTCAGTAGTGAAGGTTCAACGGACAACTCAGAGATGAAGCTATGTCAGGCTGGGAGTAGATGAGAGCCTTTCCTTTCCCCATACCCCTGGTCTCAGCAAAGTTTCCTGAATGTGCTGCATATTTCCAACTAGAAGCAAAACCCTCCCCAACCCCCCCAAACCTTGCAAACTTCTGCAGCTTTCCTAGTACAGACCTGTTTATAGGATTATCATTTCCTGAGATCATTGCAATGGGCATGATGTAATTATCATGCTGGCCTTGTTCAGTACTCTTCTTTAAGCCTCCACTTCAGCATTAATCTTGTAGCTCTCCAAGTGTCCTTAATGATAAGGGAGGGTGAACCTTGCAATAGTCCAAGCTTCTGCAAATGACATTCACTTGTAACCTGAAGAAGACAATTCTAATCCTCTCTGGTAAGAACTAAAGTCATTCACTATCCATTACCAATATGGTGGCATAGCATGTGGCCCAGATGGGCAAGCCGCTAACTTGAGGATCTGCACAAATGATTGGGATTTAGCAGCACAAGTGCTGGAAGGCACAGAGGACTATCAGCAATGATAATAGAATCCTAGAATCGCAGAAAAGTAGAGCTGGAAGGGTCCATGAAGGCCATTGGGTCCAACCCCCTGCAGTTGCAGGTCACCAAGTTGCACCATCTACTCAGATGGCTGTCCAGTTTCTTTCTGAATCTCTCCAGTGTGGGAGAGCCCACTACCACTCTAGGCAGCCGGTATTGGCATGTCTTGGATGAATTTGTCAGGCCAAATGTTTCACTCACCCTTCTCCTTCCCCTTCTCCTTCTTCCTTTAGCACAACGGGATCAATTGCTTGCACACAGCAACCAGGCCGAGAGCAATGCTGTCAGCGAGGAAGCACTGGGAAACCAACTGCAGCCGCGGCAGCAGCCAGACCTCAGCGACCCAGGTCAGTGGTTGTAATTACTGCAGTCCCTAACACAATCATTGTCAACACTATTTATTAAAACCAGAACAAAAGAAATCCCCTCGGCCACCAAAAGCGAGGTGATGAAGCATTGGCGTCTCTTGCAATCTTGTTTCCTTTGTGGGTCTGCGCCGAAAGGTGAGGGGGCAAAACAGGATATTGAGAGAGAATGGGCTTACACGGGCACCATTGTGTCAGGAGGAAAAACAATTTTCAGGGACAATGTGACTGGATGCAATGACCTCCAGGGCTACAATGGCATATGTTAAATTGTTATTCATGTCAGATATTATTAGCTGCTAATGCCATTCAGTGATCCAGAGATAATGACAGACAGGTAATCATGCCTTTCGCACCTGACAAGCCAACTGAAGATTTGCTGCATGCTTTTCAATCTCTCGTTGCAGTGGGAGACAAGGAAGTAATACTTCCCTCTGTCTGTTCACTTTCTGTTCCTGTTACCCTCATCTGCATAGAGTCCTGGTCACTGCAGCTTTAATAGCTTCCATGTAGCCTGAAGTGCCTGATCCTGCCTAATCTTGGAAGCTAAGCAGGGGCAGGCCTGGGCAAAAGTGGGATGGGTGACTTGAGTGTATGATTCTATGATTATTGCTGTCAACTGCCTAGAGAGCTTTGGCTATGGGCAGTATAAAAATGTAATAATAATAATAATAAATAATATAGGAAGCCTGGAAGTCCAGGGGCTACTTCTCCCCCATTCCAGTCCCGTGGAGAGCATGACAGCAGGGGTGGACATAGGACCAGGTCCAACCAAGGAAACTGTGGTTCTCAACTCCTATAGGATTTTTCTCCCACCAAAACTGACAGGGAAAACTAGCAGTACTAGAGAAAACAAGGTGAGTTAAGAGACCAGATAGCAATCTCCTTGAAACACAAAAGAGACTGTTCGTGCCAATGGACCATGTGGGATGGCTATGAGAAAGCAAGTCACAGTGGCCGCTGTGGGCTTCTTTGCCATGCACAAATAAACAGACCTCCAAGATACGTTTTAGCTCATTTTATGGCAGTCCAAGAGCTGGTTCCATTTTTGTCTGTGGCCTCTTTGTACACTGTGGGACAGAGACCAGATTATTTTGCCTAAGTGATGTTACTGTTATCATATTCTGGCTACAGTAGTATATTGAGATTAATTGGGAGATTTCTGTTTGTACAATACTTTGAAGGAATCCTTAGGAAAGCAAAGAAGGTGTTCAACTAAGCTAATGGAATTCTTTTAGAGAGGGGACAGCAGTTTCTTTCTTCTTTTTTTTGTAGTTCCAGCTATGGTTTACTTGCATACACAGTTTTTTTGTACTGCAAAAATGAAAAAAGAAACTGCTATTTAACTGGGTTCCTGCAGAGAATTCAGTTCTATTGTTTAAATAAATGTGTCATACTCCTACAGCAGGTAAACCAATTCTTAGGATGACTCTTAAGGAGTAAAACACATTAATTTGAACAGTGGAATAGGAACCCAACTAAGAAGATTCCATTTATGCTCATTAAATTTCTGTTAACTATTCAATATACTCTCCCAGAATTATAACGACTTTGTAATGAATATGGATTATTCAGCAATTATTTTGCTGCTGTGCTTGTATGAATGTCACTCATAACTCAAGATTCATGACAAAAATCAAAATGGTCCAGTCTTATTAATGGCTGCAGAAACTTCTTGCTCTACTTTTGGCAATTGCTGATACAATTTTTGTTTCAGCACTTTCTGCTTTTCCCTTTGTGGTTTAATTTAGTGACTTTCTTCGTCTTTTGTTCCATTCTTTTTCCTCCTACCTAGCTGTTGCACAAAAAATGAATGAACAGATTAGCAGCCAGGAGATGAAACTGACTTTACTACAGAAGAAGGTTGACAACATTTCGGTCGTCATGAGTGATGTGAGCAAGACACTCTCCTCTCTGGAAGGCAAAATCAATGAAGATAAGGGCAGAGACTTCCAGGCTTTTCTAAAAGGTAAAAGAAAGAAATTAATGCAATCACTCACCCAGTTAAAAGTGCCAGGGAAAGAGCAAGAGAAGGAAAAGGAGAGCAAGAAGCTATCAGAAATGGACTTAGACTGTCCTATTGTATTATTCCACATTCCTCAAGGGAAGTATATTTTGATTAGCTTGTTGCTTTTGCTTTAGGTAGTGCAGATTTTTGTCAAAATGAAACAAAACGAACCCCCTGCAAAACCAGACTGGGACAGTGGTCTTTGGGACTGTGTGCCTATTCCTGCAAGAGCTGGGGCTATTAGGAAGGCCTTCCCACAAGTTTGGAAGAGGCACATGAGAGCCAAGCATGCCCCCTTAGGGATGGATGTGTGGAGGGATGCTGTTGTTGTGTTGTGCATGTAACTTGTACAAAGGCCCTAACAGAAAGACCTGTGCCTTCTAGACAGCATCTTGAGGGCCATGAATTTGCCCCAAGTCTTTATTTTTCCTTATATAATGTTCCAATGTCAAGTGCCATTTGGGCAGTAATACATTTGGGATAAGAACAACGGCAAACCTAGAGCTGATAAAAAAGTTCTCTGTATATTACTGTTCCATTCCTTGTTTACCTCTGGGGTATATCAGCACCAGATATTGCTTCAAATAGCATCACTTTGCAGTCATATTTAACTTCTGTCCCACTTCTGTCCCTTTGTGCATTTTATTGCTATATGGCACTTTTGATCCTTGGTTGTATATTCAGTATGTCATTGAACATTTCCCATTTCCTGTTTGCTTCCTTTGGACCCACTTCAGTCTAATCAGTTACTTGCACATTAATCTAAGATATATTTTGGGAGAGCCAGTGTTGGAGCAACTCCTACCTCCTTGCTACAACTTGGATTCTTTCACATTATCCATGCACAATAGGATCATACACACACACAAGAAAATCACCAAGACTGCAACAATCATGTGAATCTCCTCCTGTCAAGCGAGCATTCCAAAAGCCACACTGTCACACTGATTCATACCACATCTCCATCTCACAAGCAATGGCTCTGTAATCCTCTATGAATCAATGCTCTTCTACAAGTAGGAACAGAAAAGGGCACTCGACTTTTCTTCTCCCTACAAGTGATGCAATGTGCCCAACAGATGGAGTCCCAGTATAATCTTTATGCAAAATTAGTTTTCTCTAACCACACTTGAGAGGAAGATTGTCGAAAGCTTGAAATGGGATATTTACTTAATATTAATGGACACCATCTTCTTGCAAAAGGTTTTAATTCCATGTGAATCATTCAGAGCTTCTAGGAATGGGGCTGGTCTATAAAAATATAAACAAAAAAATAAACTGAAGTAGACAAAGTAAATAGGCAGAAGTAAAACCAAAGTAAGTATCTCCCTATTGGGATTATCCATTTAGGGCAAAAAAAAAAAAAAAAAAAGGGAATATAAGTCCTAGCATGGCTGGATGGGGTATGCTGGGAGTTGTCAGCCCTTCTTCTGTCTAAACTTGTGGAAGATTCTGCCTTTAGTACCTTCTCACCCAATTATTTTTCCTTCCAAAGTTTTAACTAAAGGTTAAAGCAAATTTATTGCTTATTCCAATGAATTTGACATGTAGCAACATGGTACTCCCAGTTACTTTGTGGATCTGTTCAACAGGGAAGAACATTCCAAATTCCACCATAACTAGAGACGTTTGCCATCCTTACTGAATTTTCAAAAAATTTGGTGCAGCAGTAGGCTAACCGCTTCTGCGTCATATACAGTTATCTTGTCCTTTTTCTAGAATTGTGTTAGCTGGGAAATGAGTTTCAGATTTACAGCTGGTGCCACATTGGTTCATAATTGAGGTACAAACACAGGATCAGGACAGCGTCCACCTAGACCAGATATTTTGCAAATATCTCAGCAAACAGCAGCATGCGCTAAGTGGTTCCCTGGACATTGACTCAGCCTGCTTTCTGCCACTCACAGAATCTTTTACAGTTTCATTAATGTTCTCCTGATGTACTGCCCCAGAAGAGAATTCCAAAGATTGTCCTGAACATTTTCTCCTCACCCTCTGTAAAAATGGCCTTTGTCGTGGCACCTCCGTAAAGAATGCTTCCCCCATATTTTTTCCCGTCAGGGTCTCTCTTTGAAGCCTCCAAGAGAGAACATTTAAAAAACTGTTTTCACCATGAGCTGATGGTGATGTTTATCTGACTTTCTTATTAAAGGCTTATTGCTTTATTTAAGATGTAGCGTTTTACCCATTTATCAAGGAATAAGCCTCATTTAAGCAGCGATCTTATAGATAGAAATAAGTCCTATAACTTCAAGCGTTCCTTGGCCAGCCATGCTGTTTGGAGAATGTGCAGAACACTGTGAGCTGTAAGACATTCATTGAATTCCACCTGTTCTTTGTGGAACATACCTCAGAATAGGATTATGCTACTTCTCTGTTTTAATGGATAATCGTGTGTATGTGTGCGTGTGAATATGTAGCTCTGGATTTCTCAAACATCCATATTTTGCAGCTGAAGATCTCAGCAACACAGTATTTGCTGTTCTGCTCCATCAAGTCAGCTTTGACCTATGGTGACCTAAGGAATGAAGCTCTCTTAAATGTCCTGTCCGTGACAGCTCCATCTAGCTCTTTCAAGTCCAGGGCAGAACAATATACCAAAGCACAATTTTTTACACATGCATTTTAGTATAAAATACACCTAGAAATCCATGAAATGTGATCAAATATATTTACCTCTGCATATTTCTGTGACAAAATCCAGTTTAAAATATATGGCTGAATAAACAAGTAAACATTTTCAGGCAGTTTAAAAAATTGCAAAAATGCAGAAACAGGACAGAACCAATTTAAGAATGATCACATGAGGAAATACACAGACTGGAAACAGAATGATCTATTCATCTCAATAGAGACACACAAAGATATCAAGATGCGTCCAATTTGTCTGAGCAGGGACTTGTACATTTTGCTTGGCTTTCAATTTGGTGTCAAAATTCTACAGGTAGGATGCCACACAGAGCAAGCTTGGCTCTGTAAGCAGCTACTTTTAAGAAGTACGGCTTCCATGATACCACAACATGCCTCAATTACTACCCTGTATTTTTTTCTAGCAGATGAACCCACTTTGCCCTGGCTGGAATAGCCCTTAGTTTGACACAGAAAAGTCGGTCACCTGGTAAACCCAGGCCCTCTGGCACTCATAAGCACCACCCTTGACATGATAGTGCCTTATAGTACAGTTTCCTGAGTTAGCTGCCTGTCTACTCTATTCCCCAGAGAAGGAATGCCCTCTCCTGGAAGTGGGAATAGACATATGACTGTGTCCCTCAAACTGCTAATTTTTCCTGGTTTCAGACTTCATGGACTGCAAAATTGTGTGTGGCCAGGGACATTTGGCCCTAGTGGCTGAAGGTGCTACTACAAGCTTCAACCACACGGCCATACTGAAATTAATTTAAATTAATGAATTTTAAAAACAAAGAAGTCACATCTTTAAACTCCTAGATATGCCACGTTTCAGTTGCATAGATTTCATGGTCTTGATGTTCTGGCACTCACAGATAGAAAGAAGAAAAGACAGAAAGCCATCCTCATTATTATTATAGATGACTGTTTCTCCCTAAAACAGCAAAATGACCAAGCCAGGATGAAGAAACAGTACTCAGAGAATAGCTACAGGGCAGTCTCTATAGAGGAAGCATTTTATTTATTCTCGACCATCATGCTTTAACGGGGAAATCTTGGTGAGTTTTATATGGTGCTCCAAATGGATTTCTACATTCTGCAGCAGTCCTCTAGGATCTATTGTTCCCAGATAATTCAACAGACCCAAGTACTAGTCTACCTGTTCCCTATATATGGGCTGCTTCTCTCTCCCCTCACACTCCCTCTCTCTTTGTATGCTGCATTTATAAAACTGGGCCCGTGAAGACAACATCTTGTTTCGAAGACCTTCTAAATTGCATTTTCTTACCATGTTACATCAGCCTTGTCTAAGGCAAACCCGAAATCCACTTCCTGTCTACTGACTTCCTCTTTGATTTATGTTACTTATTTACAAATTGGGTTATGGTTTGCTCCACACTGTCTTATGTAAGTGCTACTATTAGCCTCTTTTATTAGCTTTTCATTATAAGCCTGGGGACCAGACCAAACATGACCTTTCCAGAGGTGCAAACTCCATGCGCGTGAATGCATGTCATGAGCTGCGATGGGTTGCTGAAGAATTATTACGTCTTTCCGTTGCCCTGCTCCTTCCACCTCTGACAGAGCTGCATCATACAGACTTAGAAAGTACTTCTTGTTCTCTAGGGTACATGGATAGCATTTCCTCTATATTGCTTCAACAGGATTGCAAGAACTCTTCCATCAAAACAAGACTGATTCCCAACTTCAGCATCCCTTGCTACCCAACTCCCTTATTCCCCAAAGGAAGATTATTTCCATTTCTCAGTTGTCTTCTTCCTCTATCTTTTCCCTTCAGCCCAGTGATTTCTCTCTATTTTTCTCTTTTATTGAGGTCCTAAAAAGTGACTCCAACACTCCTGCCAAATAAAATCTTAAGAAATGGAAGTAGTTATGTATAACTGCTTCATTTCAATTTGCAAATCATCTGAACGTGCTCCTTCTCAATCCTGAATGCAAATGCAGACACCTTTTTCTTCTTTTGAAAGAAACTTTGCACATTCTGAAACTTGCCATTGCATTTGAAAAATACACATTTCTTTTTCACAATTGCATCAATTATGCTCACTTTTCCTTTTCAAAAAACCACTAAAACTAAATGAAAAACAGACTGCAAACAAAACTGAGCTTAGAAGTTTAGAGAATTTCAGTAAATCTGAATGTCCTTGCTTCTCCCATCCCTAAATGGAAGGCTAAAGAGGTGTAGTCCATGCCTTAAGTATTTTCTCAGTCTGTGGTTTAACACTAAAGCATTGTGGACATAATGCAGCCAAGTGTGAGGGATCTCAAAGGATGGTGAACATCTAACAGGCGTTCATGATCTAGCCCCCAGGATTCTGGCTCACCAGGCCTGCTCTGGCAGCACCTGTGCATGGTGAGCTTCCTTGCACTTTTAAGACAAAATGCCATGATTTGCACTTTAAAAAACCCTAAGGAAATGTGTCCAAATCATCTTGCACAAATTGGAAGTCAAAACCCACATTGTTCTGGCATGTTTTATGCACATGTGCAATCTGTGGACCTTTTCTAGCAGTCTTTTAAAAGATGCACTTGTATCACAGCCTATCTTAGAGCAAAAAGTCCATGAAAAACCCCTGAGTTGGTCCACTTCTGGTTTCAGATCAGAAATGAGCAGGAAATCCATTAAGTTCCAATATGCCTTATTTCGTAGCGCTCCCAAAATTTCCCTGGACAGTTTTAGATACCTTAGACCTTTCCAACTGTACTGCTACCTCATCACACCTATTCTCCCAGTTTCCAAAGTCAGAATTCTGACCATGGAAAAGGGAGCCACTTTGGAAGTTTCCACAGTGTCTACAAAGAGTGTGGAGTGGGTTTGCAGTATTGATTCACAATGATTTCACTAGGACCTTATCTATGGCTAGAATATATCTTTTTTATTACATTTGCATCTTTCCTTTAAATGTTTCTTTCTGCTACTTCTGCTTTCTACATTGCTTTGTATTGTCCAGAGAACTTCAGCTAGTGGGTAGTATAGAAATGCAATGCAGTGCAATGCCAGACAATACCATAAAATACATTTGTGTTCCTGAGCAGTCCTCCCTGTCTTCAAATTACCACACCTGTATAGGATCTACTGATGTGTCCAGCACGTCTCCAATGCTTTGAAAGCTGTCCGAAGCTGAGCAAATACAGCCTTGATGTCTTACTTTGCTCTCACTGGGTAATGCTGCCCTTCTGCTTCCTACCTTCCTGTTTTTTGTCTACATTAGATTTATTATGTCCATTCTCCCACTGGATCTGTCCCGCCTCCTGCATTTGTATTATGTAACCTTCCACTCTATTTTCAAAGATGACCTTTGCGTAGCCTAATGGGACCTTTGAACTGTTGTCACCCCTCTTCACTCCCCACCCGCCATTAAAAATCAACTAGAGGATAGCTGGGAGGAAGAGAGATGCACCATGGTGAAGGGCATGGAATTCAGTTCCAGTTACAACATGCCTCCATTCAACTTGGTGAAGGCACATTGCTAAGCAGAGAAGATGGTGGGGCTGCCACGGACTTGACTTTACTCTAACCTGTGTTTGCTTTTGCAAAAAGAAGAGTTGATTGCTGTAATTTAAGAGTATATTTAAATCTTTGTATGTGGTAACCACTGCTAGAGGATGACCTGGGCCTTTTCTAAGAGACAGGAACCTAATCACTTTAATAAATGATAAGAAGAAATGCTTTATAATTAATTACTCTTCTACTGCCACCAGCTCAGGTTGTTGCTGAAATTAAGGATGCATAAGAAGTAGTGAACTACTTCTCCAAATATCAGGAAATAATGCAGCCTATTCCTCCCTCCCACACACGCGTGCACACACACACACACACACACACACACACACACACACACACAATCTGATCCTACAAATCAGTACTGACAAATAGGGCAAACACATCAGTGATCAACTATGCGAAGTCGGGATGGGAAAGGAGGAAAATCTCTCCTTGCTCCATCACTTAGGATGTTATATAAAAAGCGGGAAAAGTTGCACCCAGGGCTTCTGACATGGCTTTGGAGGCTGCATGGCTGGATGCATGCATGCAGGAGGGGAGTTCTTCTCTAGCTCCAATTAAGATCCAAGCTGGAGGAGAATTCAGGAGCCAAAATCCCACCTTTGTTACTGAAGTGAACACCATTATCTCCTGAAACTTGTATTCTTGAGCATGAAATTGTGAGTATCACTGACATCTCTGTTCACCAGAGAGCAAGGCTTCTCTGTGTCATGAAACTGTAAGAAACAGATGGGAACGTTTCTTCTTTTCATAAAAAATCATGATCTATAGAGAAGAGTATTTTTACTTAAATGCAATTTAAAAGGTTACAGTGCTTCAGCCTCCTGCCTTTAACACTGGGGACAAAATCATTGCCCTGTTTTTACAGCATTAATGGATGAAGTTAATGATGACGTTAATGTGCCTGAATGTAAAGCAGAGGTGAAGTGCATGGGCTTCTCCAGATATGGTTGAAATTCTGTTTTCCCTGCAAAGGCAACAGTGAAGGTTGATGGGACTTGCTGTCTAACAGCATCTGTAGGGCCACATGTTCCCCACTCCTGCATTAAAATGTCCATTTACGAGTGATGTCTTACTAGATGTTTCCTGCTTTTCTTTCTATGCTTTGATGCACTTGCTCGTTTGCAGTATTTGAGTTAATTCTTTGGAATAAGTGCCGAAAGAGTTACGAGACAGTTGGAATGTTGCATACTCGGTTCAAGGATAGCAGGAAAAGTAAGCAAGTACCAGGTTATAGGTTTGCCTATCATTCTTCCCACCTTTAAGGTTTTTTTTATAGACTTTCTGCTCATGGAGCCCCTTTGACATATAATCTGCAAAAGAGATTATTTCATTTTAGTTCAGGGTGGCCTTTATTAAACAATTAGTAATTGTTCAAGTTTCTTTAGCCAATTAGTACTGATTTAGGATTTGGCACAAGATGAGGGAATTCTTTAATTGACCCCCAAAAGGCAAGTCTTTGTTCTACCATCACGTGGCAATGTGCAATTTCTGTCACAAATCCTTCCTTGTATTCCAATCAATTAAATGTTCTCCTTCTGCTCCTTCTCTCTTTCTCTCTCAGTTTAGATGAAAGTTTATTATTTTTGTCACATGGCTATGCTAATTATTATACCTGCCTAACATCTCAATTTCTATTTATCGCAGTCTCTTCAAGTGCATGTTTGTATTTACATATATGGATATATACATTGTTTCATATTTTCCCCCTCGTGACAGAACAATATAAAACTGCTATTCACACATACTGTCACTTTAATCTATAATCATCAAAATTAAAGATGCAGCTAAGCAGGCTGAACTGTCAGGTGCCTCCCCTAATCAAAGCTAATTCATCTAAATCAAGGGTGTCAAACTAATTTGAGGTGAGGGGCTCAGCTGCTTTTTGCTGACCTCTCTGTAGGCTAGGCAATGGCAGTGGGTTTAGCTGGGCCCACCCCAAACCGTTTCCCTTTTCTCTGAGTCTCTCTCAGCATGGAGAAAGGGATACAGCCAGCAGGGCACTATGCAAAAGGACTTTGCATCTGCATTCCGACTTTCATCTCCAATCTCAGGTCGGCAGGAAGATTAGATGCAGAGGAATCCCCAGTGTTGTTTCCCATCTCAGAACAAAAGCCAAGTCCCTTGCCCTGGAAGAACCATCTGTGGGCCAGATGGGGAAACTCCACAGGATAGACCATGGGTCTTCAAACTACGGGCTGGGGGCCAGATCTGGCCCGCCATGGCAATTTATCCGGTCCACCTCAGAGGTTTTCAATGCCCCACGTGCGGGGAGGCGGCGGCTTGCTCGCGAGGAGATTGTTTTGGACTCGCTCGGAGAAAATGATCTCCTACCAAGCAAGCTGCTGCCTCGCGCACCCACCGCTGCATCGCGGCATGTGCCCGCCCCCGCCTCGCCTCACCTCGCCTCCCCTCCCCTCACTGCACGCGCCTGCCTGCCTGCGCCTCGCCATACCCGCGCGCCCCACCGGGACCACCTTTCTGGCCCACGCCCAGCACCAGCCCCTTTCAACCGCCCCCCTGGTGAAACAGTTGGAGGACCCCTGGGAAAGACTAAGTCTACATGATGGAGGCTCCATCTCCCTGTTAGTTGTGCATTTTAATTCTAACTGAAGATATTTTTTACATGGGATGGATAACAATGTAAACAAAGAAACCCACCACTGTACTTTGCATAGATCTGGTCCACACATGAGCTCTGTAGCTCCCTTTCTTCCTACAAAATACTCAAGATGGTGATAGAAAACCCTGCCTATTTACTTATGATCAGAATGCATCCTAGTTAGGGAACCCTGAGGTTCACGGAATAAGCTTTGTGTTGAAAAAGTGCTCCATCCCAGTGGCTTTTAATTATGGCTTTCTAATACTTCCCAATGGGTGACATCGACCAATTATGGAGTAGAAATTGTGTAGTGAGGATGTATGGCAATGTTTCCCATGCTGAACTGGATCCAGAATTAGGTACAAGCAGGTGCCCTAGAAGAGATGGAAGTCCCCACTGTATTTTCCTTTCCAGCCACTGAAAATGGTACAAGTCAGGGGGACTCTGTTAAATGTGTTGAGTTGTGGTGTGTGCGTGTGTGCACGCGTGTGGGAAAGCTAGGATCTCACCAGACTGGACAGAGGCACTTTCAGTAAATTCCAGATCTGCCCTGCTACCCACCTCCTCATTCAACACCATTCTGCTAATACTTCTCATTTTAGAATTCTCCATTTTAGGCAGGCCCACAAGACTAATCACAGGAGACCATTGAAGGCAACCACCAGCATGCCACATTGCTTTGTAGTCTGGAACCTATAGATCCATCTAATACAGATTGACATCATGAGGAGTTTTGGAATATAGCGCCCAGTATTCCCAATAATTGGCCATGCTGACTGGAGCTGACATCAAAACATCTGGAGAGCACCAGATTGAATTAAAGAGGCTGCTGCCTATGAAAGCTTAGGTCACAATAAATGGATTGTGTCCAAACTTGTCTTGTTTAGCTTAGACCCACTGAAATCAATGGGATTCAGGACAATACCGACCAATTTAAATCCCATTAATCTTAGTGGGTCTACTCTAAGTAGTAGTAGGTCTGGATCTAAATCGATATCTTGAAGGCATTGCAGAATTCCGCGGGGCCTCATGTCCACTGCTCTGTCCACACAGGAAGTTTCACTTGTGCTTCCTTGGAAAGGCCGAGGAGGGTATTCCTCCTTTGTCGCCTGGAAGCAACACATTTCAGGATGTGCTTCTTGTGCTAATTAGATGCCCGAGGATTACAGTGTTTTCAGTGCTGTCCCCTGACCATCATCATTTCCCCAGTAATCTTGCTGCATATCTGCTAGACTGATAGGTCCTTTCAGCCTTTGGTCTCCCATGCTAGAATCTGTGCATACATTTCACCTTGTCACAGCTGTCTATAATTGCAGGGAGCAATACAGCCTGGCTCCTCTCCTAGGATGGCAAAACTGATTAAAAGGATGAGCAAGACTAGCAAAACTCTATTCAAACACACCAGTCTCTCGAGAGTCAGCCAAGGTAATAATCGACAATACAACTGGTAGAGAGGATGTGATTGCAAAAAAGATCTTTCTTGCCCTTCCCTAAAGCAGTACCAGATAAAAAAGCAAAAAAAAGAAGTTTGCTTAAATATTGGATTTTTGCTTCATCTTCTCATTTATTTGCTCTTTATTTACAGAGGCATTTATATTTTTTGCTCCCCTAGGTCTCAAGTCCAAAAGCATTACTGAGCTAGTCAAAGAGATTGTAAAAGAGCAGTCTAAAGTTTTCCAAAATGAGATGCAAGAGATGGTGGCCCAGATTTTCAAGTCTGTGTCCAGTTTGTCTGAAGATCTCGAGAGCACCAAGCAGTTGATCAAAAGTCTGAATGCTTCTCAGCAAAAATGTTCCATGGAGATAGAAAAGAGGCCTACAAAAGTCGAGATTTTAGAGATAAGGGGTCAGATCCTGCATATTGAAAAAGATATAAGTGTTACATGTAGCAAGTCAATCAAAGACCTGGAGGAAAAGCAGAGGTCGATGGAAGTTGCCTTGGAGCATCAAAGTTCAAGGAGCAACATTTACTATGAATCACTTAACAAGACTCTGAGCCAAATGAAAGAGGTGCATGAACAGCTGTTATCAGCTGAACAGAGTTCAAACCAAAACATCCCCACAGCAGATAAATCAATGACTGATAATCTTACGGATTACATGATTGGCCTGCATGAGAAAGTGAAGACACAGAGTTTGATGGTTCTGCAGCTCTATGATGACCTCAGAATCCAAGACAGCAAGATCAGTAACCTCACTGTAGAATTAGAGATCCAAAGAGACAGCCTACAGGCAGAATGTGATCACATGCTGTCCCAATGCAGGAGAGACTTCCAAGCACAACTCAGGGGCACGGAGGAGGACATGCATTCTTTAAATAAGACACTGGAGAACCTGGTGCTTCCTTTGGATGATAAAATGGACAAAATGAATGAACAAATTAATGACCTTTGCTATGACATGGAGATCCTCCAGCCCTTGATTGAACAAGGTGTCCCTTTCACCCTTACATCAGAGTATGACCAACAGATGGAAATGGAAGCTATAAGCAGAAAACTGGAAAATTTAACCAGTACTGTGACAGGACTCAGTTCTACCATTGAAGAACTTGACAAAAGTCAGAAGGAGCTTAAAAATGAAGTTCACACTCAGGATGAAATCTCTGAGAGGCAAATTAATGAATGTTTTGTTTTAATGGAGGATGGCATAAACAAGACCATGATGGTGATCAACAATGCCATAGATTCTATCAAAGATAGCTATGTGCTGAAAGAAACCCTGAATGCCTTCAAAAATGATACTGACTCTTGCTGCAGTGGTGCCAAAAAGATGGAAAGCTTATTGACATTGATACCTCAGTTCCAACAGATGAACAAATCCCTTCAATTGCTAATCAGTGATAACCAGAAAGTTGCTTCAGAAACAATCCGGTCTTCCATGTCTTCATCTGGTGAAAACATTGTCCCTCATATGAGCAGAGTTCGCCATCATCTAAACACAACCTCATTCAACTTGCAAGAGTATCAGCAAGATACAGGTCACCTGGATGAGAATCAATTGGGCTCTACCCTGGAACGCAAAGATTATGATGTTCGCCTGCAAGCTGTGGAAGGCAAAATAACCAAGTTTTTAGCAAACAACTGTGTCTCAGTAAGAAATGTCAAAGCTACAGTAGCAGAACAGAATAAAGTAGTCTCTATGCAGCTTCAGTCCTTGAGTTCCAGGATCAGGGCCCTTGAAGCCAAATCCATACGCTTCTCTGTGACAATCCCTCTCTTAAACAAAACTGCCTATGAAGCACGGAGCATGTGTGAAGATCTCTCTGGAAGCATTAACGGCATGAATACCAGCATCCTCCACAAGTTAGCGAAACCTGCTCATTCAGACAGCATGCTGTTTCAGAAAGGTTTGCAAGAGCTCACTGAATCCATGCTAGAGGTCAAAGCAGGAACTATCCTATCCAATCTAACTTGGTATGTGGACAAGTCCATCACAGATGCAGTAAGCAATATCACCAAACGTTTGAAGGCAATGCCTGTAGTTCCAAAGAAACCACCACCTGCGAAAAAGATGCCAGCAAACACTATTGTAAACCAAGCTGGGCGAAGTCAAAGAAACACAGACACCACCATAGAAGCAGGTAATTCATCTTTAGTATCCCTATTACTAGCAATGTTGCCTGAAAGTTGTCGTAACTTGGCTCAGAAAACATATTTTCCAGGTTTGTAATGTCTGCATGCACTAAGAATCTGAATGTCATTTTCTTCCAATATTTTATTTTTTTCCCTTATAGCTTGGAATGGAAACTGGGATTCTGACACAGAGTTAAAATAGATTTAACTAAAAATGCACTGGACTTAAATGTATTTTTGGCCAAGCTCTGAACACCAATGCTGTCATACGTACTGAACACTGAGGCTTGCGGGAGGAAAGCTCTGTTTGTTCTTGCTCTAAACCAAAGAGGATATGAAAACATCAATGAGATAGGGAGCTACCTCAGACAACCTAGGATAAAAGCTTTGCAAGTGCAATTGTGGGGCTGCATGAGGTCGGGATACTTTCCAATGTTTTGCCCCACAAGTTCTGGAGCTGCATACCATTCCCCAGCCTACGGATCATTGTGAGGCTTGGCCAGCGGTCTCTGGGCCTTAGCGATTCCATAGATGATGATGCAGTTGACTGCTTAGCCCTGCACTTGAGCTAAATTGGTCTAAGGCAAGCAAAAGGACATTTTAAGTCAATCTAATATAGTGTAACCAACTTAATTAGATATTTGGGGAGGCCCTTAGCTGGTTGTTAGCTGCTAGTCACAGCATGTATTTTGTGTGCAGAAAAACCTAGGAAAAGGATCCCTGGAAAAGGATCTCTGGTAGCACACTCTGGTCCTGTGTTGTCTGCTGATTGGCAACGGAAGAAGTCATGATCCACACCAATACTGATAACTTAGCTGGGATTTACAGGGCGTTATACAGCTCCCTAGATGGACCCAGAATAAGCCTCCAGCAGGATTTCTTGTAGACCAGACTAGCACTAGTTATGGGGACTGCAGAGGATGGCTTGTTCTCAAATGGAAAGTGTACAGTTAATCCACTATGCTGGAATACAAGATTCTGCCCTTGGGCTATGGGGAATCTGGTCAAATTGTTATGGTAAGTAAGAAAGAGATATTAAGATGAATAAGAAAGAGGTGCTAACTTGCCAATCCTTAAATCAGTGGAAGGTATTGAGGGAACAATCATTATTATTGTTGAAAGGCTCCTTAGATGATGTTGTGATCCTCCAATTTTACTTCCATTTTTTCCTGGGTTTTCTTCAAATGGAGGAAATGAGCTATTGACATGGGGAAATGGCACCCTAGTTTTGCTATTCCACCATAGCGTAGCTCCACCTAGAGGCTGTGTAGCAGAAACGCAGGAAAGAAAGGGCTGTGTGTGCAGAGCCTGGATCGTGGTGCTGTGATAAAACCAAAAGAGATAGGGATAAGCAGCCTAAGAAATGCTTCAGAGTATGCTTTACATGAGGACCCCAGGACCTAGCATCTGTGTCAATCCAGACCAAACTAATAATGCCTGTTACACTGAGCCAGTAATCCGAGTTCCTATTTTAAATGATCTTTCAAAAGAAGTGGCTCTGACAAAGCTACATTGTTTTGTGCACAATAAGGTAAATTGGTGAACAGCAAAGGCATTTTCATTCTTTTATGTC
Organism: Varanus komodoensis; assembly: GCF_004798865.1. Classification (NCBI taxonomy): domain Eukaryota; kingdom Metazoa; phylum Chordata; class Lepidosauria; order Squamata; family Varanidae; genus Varanus; species Varanus komodoensis. Next base: position 14,375,199 of record NW_025335568.1, read on the forward strand.
TCCCGTCGTCTTTTCCTTTATTTCCATTCCTTCCACCTCGGTGCACACGCTCAAGGCGTGCCTAAAGTCAAGTGCTTGCAGTTCATCTGATAATCAAGCACGCAAGAAGTTTAAAGTGGATTCAGCCTTCAATAATGTTTCCACTTTATTTCATATCTGGCTGCTTACCCATTCTCCCTTAAACCGCTGGAAGCATCTCCTGTGCAGCAGTGCAATGGCAGAAGCCAGCAGTTGTATCGGGGAAGTGCCTTGGCCTCATTTGCAGCCTAAATTCCATCCTTCCATGTGGAAAAGACTGTATTTTAGTCAAACCAGCCCCTTTACAAGGGGCACCTTGAAGTCAGCATATAAGGGGCAAAAATGATTTCTAAAAGGTTGGGATGCAAAGCTGCCATCAACCATCGGTCTGTTTAAGTCTGACTGGCAGTAGTTTTCTAGCGTTTTAAGGAGGGGTCTTTCATGCCACCTTCTGCCTGAGATTCTTTAACTATGGGGTGCAGAAGCACAGGCCTGGACTGGGCCTACTTTTCCCAAAATAGGGGTCTCTAGTGTGGTTACATCAGACTCTGAATCTGAACTGGAAGAAGAGGTGAGATTGGAATTCGGCAACAAACTGCTGAGGTCAGGAGGCTTAAAGATGGGCCAAGCAGCTGTGAGATCTGGATCACTTCTCTTTTGGAGGGAGATAACCCTACCTAGGGCTCAAGAAGGAGGGTTTAATTCAGGAAGTCCCACCCACTGGCCATCTGAGTAACATCAGTATTCCTATGGTCTGGCCACAAGCAGTAGCACACTTTATTTGGCTGGGAAGGGAGTGGAGGAACTCAGTTTGCAACGTCTTGACCTGAGCAGAATGTTCTTTGTCTCATGAGCTGGCTCATTAACAAGATGGGCTGCCTTTTGCTAACCGCATCTCCAGTACTCCTCCATGTAACAAAGCCAACTGGCTGGCCCACTTACCATATTAAAATCTATCCTTAGAAACCCTTCTTGGGTTGGAAGGGGAAAGGGTGGGGTGGGGTGAGAAAAGGTGACTCCTAACAGGCCAGTGCTCAAATCCAGCCAACCTGGGGTCCCTCTCTGGCCATGCCCCCTTCCCCTGGTCCCATGTCCTTTTTCCCAACCAGCACGTCTGGTGGTGTGCAGACTGTTGTGCAGTTTAAATGCAAAAGTGGGGGCTCTTAGGGAGGCCTTGGCAGAACATGGTCTTCAGCTGGAAGGGATGCCAGAGGAGTATCTGAAGGGGTAAGCTATTTGAAGCACTGCCCAATCCAAGCCTAATTTAAAGGTAAAGAACCATCAGGAAAAAAAAGAACCGGACCTCAAAACTTCCCATCAACAGGAGGCTGGACAGGCAGGCATACAAGGCAGATGCATGCTATGTCTATCCAAAATAGAGCAATTATTGCTAAATTTTCATCTATACCTATAAATGAGCATACACACATTTTCTGCAGCCTGGGTGCTTTCTTTTGTCTTCCTGTTTTGGAGATGCATGACCACCATTTGGTCGGTCATCAAAGTCTACCCAGTCTCTTATTGATAGGAAAGAGGATGGGGAGAAACTGGTGAAAACAGTCACAAGACAGCAGATACACTTAATGAGAAGGCCAATCGAGGGTTCCTTGCCTGGGAGCCTCCAAGAGCTAGACCTGGCTGGCACTGACTCCCAGCCTCAGTCTTAACCAGCCCATTTCCCCAGATGTACTTTTTGTCTTCATATCTTTCTCTGGGAGAGAGTGGCCAAGAGATAGACACAAATGTGGGCATTCTAAATCTCAGTGAAACCATGGGAGAAAGAAAAGAATTCTGCATTGAAATCCACATAAAGGAGAGACTTGAGATTTTGACCCCCAAAAGAAAGGAGGGGGTGAATTCCCCCTGCTCTGCTCCTGATAGGCAACACCCCAATTTTTTAAGCTCCACCCTTTTAGCTGGGTCCTGAGCACCCCTGGCCACTCTGTTGGGGAGAGTGAGGCTCACAGAATGCTGTTCAGCATTAAACATAGTCCCTGACACGTGATCTCTTAGACACTAAGGCTTTCATTATTATTTTGCTGTCCAGTGCCAAAGTGCCTCTCTAAACGTGTTTTGCGCTTTGCAGTTTAATTGCAAGAGACTGATCGTTATCCTAATTCAGTTTGACTCTTCATGCTTCAACTTTGCATATTCAGTGCAATAGGGCAGGAGACAGATGAAAGCAGGTTTTGTTGTTGTTTGTGGTTTTGAGCAGAGGAAAAGCATTTGAGACTGATGTTTTCTGTCTAAGAGGCAATGAAGAGGCTGCAACGGCCGCAGTTCCACATTGCCACAGTACCAGTGCGCCTCCCAGAACTGACCTCTTGGTAGCAGGGGTACAGAACAGTACGTCTCCTCTCTGCTCATTCCCTTCTCCGGTTCAGCCTGGCCATCTCTGAAGCATAAACAAACCAAATATCTTTCATCATTATTACTTGGGCTCACAGTCAGACTGCTGAGACAGCAGCAAAATGGAGTTTTTATCTGCATGACCAGGACGGTATGTCACACATCCGTGACCCCAAGGGCAGCTGCCCTGATACAGCAGACTCTCAAGTGTGGGTCAGGCCTTTATGGGGTCCTGCCTGGGAACCCCATGTACAATGCCTTAAGTTTCCATGTGGAAGGTAGGTGGGATGAATCCATATAACAAAGAATAAAAATGAATAACTGTTTCCATTGCCCTGTCTTGGTGCTATGTGTAGTTACACGGTGCAACTCAGGGAAGGAAAGCAATATGCAGGACTGCAGGACTCCTGCCTATTTTCTTCAGCCAGATAAGCTTTCTCCCAGGATCCATCCTGCCCTCCAGCTGTTTCTCCAGTCCCCTTACCACCATTAAGTAAGTTAGTATTTGATTAGTTACTGGGTGGTTTGAGGGTTTCCTTGGGAGGTTGCAGGTTCTTCCCTTCCCTTCCCTTCCCTTCCCTTCCCTTCCCTTCCCTTCCCTTCCCTTCCCTTCCCTTCCCTTCCCTTCCCTTCCTTAAAATAAATGTTTCTCAAACTTCTGCAAATGTTGGGGTCCCCCAAGCCTGCTAACCTCTCTTGCAAGTTCCAGTTTGGCCGTATAAAGCTCTGCACTCATCCCTGAACTTTGGGGACTGAGAGAATGTGCTGAAATGCATGTGAGTTCCAAACAGGTTGGGAAAAGCAAGGCAGGAGAATAGCGTTGTTGCACAGTGCCTGCAGTTTGCCCGTCAGCATCAGGAAGGCTTCTGTCATTCAAGGATCTGGCAGGGCTGCTTCCTGCAGGGGTGGTGGATCAAGCCTTGATAATGGATTTGGGCATGGGGTGTGTGTGGATGCATGTGTGTAACCTTTTTAATGGGCTTGCGGGCACGCTTGCCATCCGGGCTGATGGAATTTCTGTCTGGAAATGCTCGCCATTGTTCAAGCTTCCCTTCTTGTTTCTCCCCCACTCCTTCTGCTACCTAACTCTAACACTCCATGTCCCGCCTGAAATCTCTCAATTCACCCCTCGCCTGCAATCTCTCCCTCTTTGCCCTCCCGTGTGCCCTTTTACCCCACCCCTTTGCCATTGCCGGTTGCCTCTGCTAGGCACTTCTGAAGAGCTAAGCTGGGAAGTCGGCATTTTGGACTTTCTGCTTCCTTGTTAGGGCTTCCGCACTGCAGAGAGGTTTGGGGTTTGGGAAGGTGTGTGGGGTGGGAGGGGTGCACGGGAGCCTTGGCAGGCACTGTTGGGAATAGGATGGGCCTGCAGTGTTGCTGACCCCTTAGCTAGGGGTCTCCACTCCCCACCTCCATTTCTTCCTTGAGAAATGTTGCTAACCTTTAAAAACTGGCTCCCTTCAGAATGCTTGACGTGTTTTAGTCCAAGAAGAGGTCTTCCTGTACGCTTCAAAATCTCTACAAGGCTATTTTTTTCTGGCAATTCTGTTTGCAAAGGAATTTGCCTCATGTTAGCTCTGGATCACATTGCACATGCGCCCTGCCTTTTTCCCTCTTGGGAGGAACCCGAGAGGGCCCACTCAGTTGCAGTTTATCCTCAAAATATCAACCCATGTGAGGTAGGTCAGGCAGGGGAACTGGTGCCTGGCCCGAAGTCAGGCAGGGAGCTTCATGGCTGATAGGGACCAGACGCCGGAACTCCCTGGTCCCTGGCCCAGTTCTCATTACCACACCTTGCGTAGTATAACAAAGATTGTGGGAGAGGCCTCACATGGTGCCATGCATGGAACACCTTCCTAACCTGCTTCCTTTCTTTCTAGCATGCTAGTCTTATAGGCAAAGGAATTTTGGTTTGCATCAGGGCATTCAATTATACAAGACTTGCTTAATATCTGAAGCTTTCCAATCCAGGCATAAGTTTGCCAGTTGGGTAAGAATAAGGACTGTGTTTCTAATAATGCTTGCAGTTTTGTTTTTCTTCTTTTAAAAAAAATCCCTAGGGCAAGAAAATCGTAAATGCCTAACCCAGAATCTCTTCTGTTGCTGCTGTTTCAAGTGCACTCGTGCACTGCTTTGTCCCAGGCCTTATTGTTATGAGGGATGGGAGATGAGAAAACAATTACTTACATCAACTTCAGAAACCTCTTGCATGTTGCAGGCCATCAGCCTCACCCTCTAACCTCGGGCAGGGAAGCAGCCAAGAGGGGATGAAGCCCACAAAAGCCGGGCAAACTCCAGTCTATCCTTGTTGAGGTGCTGTGACAGAACTTGGTAGCCTCTGAAACGAGCAGGTGGGAAGATAGTTCAGCATGCCAGTGGAAGACACAATCCCACACATCGAGCAGCAATCAGCACTTATTCTGAAGCAGCCTCTTCATCACCCACACCTATCTAACCTTTGAGTGCTTGGAGTTTTCCTTCTCTCTGAGCTTGGCCTACTTGGCAATCTTGTTTCAAAAACGTACCTTTTCCCATTGCCTCTGCTTAGGACTGTTAGGAGCTGAGCACATGGAATAGTCTCTGGCAGTGCTTTTTTTGTCATAGAACACACCGGAATGGAGTTCCGGCACCTATTTTTGACAGATTTTCCAAGTTTTAAAAGTGACTTTTGAAAATTTGATGTTTGGTCCACGTGGATTTGACTCACCCTATCAAGCGTAGCAGGTTGGCGGCAAAATCATTAAAACAGTGCATGCGGGCTGCTTGTGTGTTGAGTCTGATGCATGCGTACTTTGTCCACGCTGGTTGTGATGGTGCCGCTAAGCTTGTGGTGCTGCTCGGCTTGTGATTGGTTGTGTGCTCATGCGCTGAGTGCTTACTGCGGGAGGCGACTGTTATGCTTCGTTACACAACTGACGTGTGAGGGTGTGTGTACACTGATTGACTACGTGCGAAAGGTAAATAATTTCATGAGTTCTGGCACCCTTTTTCCTACAAAAAAAGCACTGGTCTCTGGTAATCCAATTTATCTAATCCCCAGATGACAGAGAACAGTGATTTGCAGAGGAAAGTTTGAGGCAGCAGAGGGTGGGGGATCCCATTGCATCTAACTCTTAAACCCGTTGTTTACATGCAGCTGAATCAAGTGAGGACATTATACCTGGCCTGTATCACCCTGGATTTTGGAACTGGTACGTTCAGGTTTTTTCCAGCCATGCTAGCAAGTACTGCTTTCCTTTTGCACTAGCGATCATTCCTGCTAGTGTAGGGGATGTTGTCCTAGTTGTTGTCCAATGATTAGAAGGTGATGCAGCCTGTGCTCACAAGACACAAAGAAAAAGGTGTGGGGAAAAGGGGAAAATAGAAAAAGCCAGTATGGCATAATAAATTTATTGCTGGACTGGGATCCAGGAGATCTGGTTTCTAGTCCCCACAAGGCCATGGAGCTCACTGGGTGGCTTTTGGCCGCTCGCAGAATCTCAGCCCAACCTACCTCACAGGGTTGTTGTGAAGATAAAATGGAGAGGAGGACAATTATGTAAGCTATTTTGGGTTCCTTGCAAGAGGAAGAAAGGCAGGATAGAAATGCAATGTAAGACTAATAAATTCAGGTACAATTTTTCTCAGTTATATAAGTGGAAGAGTGGCCACTGATGAGATAACTTCAGGAAAAGAGGAGCCAAGTTGCACTCACCAGCAGTCAAGCTGATGATGAAGTAGGCTGTACTAGTCTCTCGCTATAGCTGATAATAACAGTTGGTACATTATAGTGCGTCTCCATGAAAGATTGCACACTTAAAGAAAATTAGCAAGTCCAGACTGGATAGACTGGGCTGTTCTCCCTGACATGCTTGCTTTCTATATATTAGCTGTTTTTCTGAATTTTTCCAAAAGCACCAACTTGCATGTGTAGTTTAGCATAGCACAACTTGGAAAATCTTGTTTTACTTTATTTTACTTGCTGTTTTTTTTTAAATTCAGCAAATATCCAGTCTTTGAGCAGATTAAAAACTGTTATAATACAAAGAGTTCAAAATATAAAATACATTTTTTTTTGTTTAGTTGCAAAGTTGTGCCCGACCCATCATGACCCTATGGACAACATTCCTCCAGGCCCTCCTGTCCTCCACCATCCCTCGGAGTCCACCCAAGCCCACACCCACCACCCCAGTGACCCCATCCAGCCACCTCATCCTCTGCTGTCCCCTTCTCCTTTTGCCATCAATCGTTCCCAGCCTCAGGGTCTTCTCCAGTGAGTTGTTCCTTCTCAGTAGGTGGCCAGAGCAAAGAGCAGTCAAAAATGAAATAAAAAGCAATGCACTGCAGCGCACTGCTGGGCAGAAACATCACCGCTTGGTTCCTGGAGTGGAGTCTTGGAGATAGTCTTGGTGGGCATGCAGCAATGCCATGGAACCAGTCCAAGTGTTTTGGTTCTCCCAGCGCCATAGTCTCCTTGTGTGGGTTGTTGTTTACTGTGGTGGTATTGGGAGGCTGATGGGCATTGTTTACTCTGTCTGATCCTGATGACCACGAAGGCCAAAGATCAGAACCTCCGCTTGGAAGTTTCCTCCATTTCCAACATTGTCCTGCCAGGAAGGTCTTGGGACACAACAAGCAGAGGAGATGGCAAACTTACCTGTACCACACTCATTGCAAGTCTCTACAAAAAAGTCAGAAATATACACAATATATATGTGCTGATGGCTTCTGTATGCATAGATATTGACCAAGTGCACCTACTGCATTTTGAGTGTGATTCAGAGCATGTGTCTACTGTTTAATTGCAAGACTTCAAACTGGGTCCTGCCTGGGATTTGGACAGGTCATTCAAAGGCAGGTTTCCAACTGTAAAATGGGAACAGGATTCTAAAGCACTAAATGGCATTTTAATCATGAATAAAATACCTTTTGACAGTCTGTGCAGGCATGCAGTCCTGGGCTGAGTGCTTCCCATACAACTTAGACTGGCAGAAATGATGAGTGATTAGCCAGTTGAGACCTGATACCATCAAGGCCAGCAAACAGTGTCTGACTAAATCCCCCAGAGGCAAATAACATTAGGGAAACAAAAATACACAGTCCTGGAAAACAGCACAATTTATATGCAAATAAACAATGGTGGCAATGTTTCTCCCCATAAGAATTGCATTTGGACCACATTTCTAAGCGAATCTGCTTAATTCATAGTTTCTGAACCTAGACCAATAAATGGATCAGAACACAGCTATGCTTCACACTTTTCTTTTAACACCAAGTTAAAATTAAGAAATGCTGAGTTAAAAATCTGCACATTAGATAAACTGCATAGGGAAATGTATCTGTTGTGGACGGTTGCAAGTAAAACATGAAGATAAGTTGTACAGAAATGCACAGGTTGGGGGAAATTGCAATACACAAGTGAGTTATTGTGCATTCTTTTTCTCAACAATGATTGAAGATGGATGTGGAAATTAGAACAGGCTGATGACTGAATGCATGTGAACCTGAAGTGGACTGAAAATAGACTGATTCGTCCATTGCTACCCTTAACTTAGATTCAATTTGCAGCTGGGAGCAGCAGGAGGCTAAAATACTTGACGTAGGTTTCTAAAGAGTTCTGTAGGATTCCTTGTTCTGTGCATGATTACTGTGCCAAGTCACACCATCCTTTCTCTTTCAATGCAGGTGATTATCTGAGTTGCAGTAGCAGCCCTTGCCAAAACGGAGGGACCTGCATCAATGAAAAGAAGAGCTTTGTTTGTGCTTGCCGCTATCCCTTCGGAGGAGCCAACTGCAGCACAAAGTTGGTGGAGGAAAATACTCAGGCCATAGGCAAGTCCATGTAAAAGCTCTCCTACCCTCCTTCTGTTTCTCTGTCTAAAGGCTAGAGATGAAGAGAAAAGGAACATATTCTCTCTCCCCTAGTTTCTCTGAACAAAGTCTCCCCAGAGGCAAAGCTCTTTTGTAAGCATCTAGCTCCTGACAGAAGTCCACCATCCTCTCTTTCAGTGCACCACGTGTCACAAATTATAAGATCTGATTTCATTCACAGGCTCGTCCATAAAAAATAATAACAAGCAGGCCTGTGGTGGATGGAACAAACTGGTTGTTAGCCAAGCAGCTCTATCATAAATAGGCTAGAGAAAACCGGCAATTTGTCTTCCCAAAGCTGTGAAATTGCATTATTGGTCAACTGCATGTCCAAGTAAGGCTGTACCCTCCATGTTATAGAAATCCAAGTCTGAGAATCACGCACATGGTATAAGCCCTTTTCACATGTTCTGTAAATATGTGAAAGGCAAGAATCAAGATTGTGTCTGTTTTCCCACCTCCTGACTTTCCTTTGTTCGGACAGAAATGTGAATCAGGCCTGTGTATGTACAGGCTGCACCTGTGTAAGTTCTATCGGCACCACAAATGTTCCCAAAAAATGCAAAGCCAGTGATTAAAGGTGCAGGGTCTACCTGTGGACTTCCTGTTCAAGCCTTTGTCTGAATACACTGAGATCAGCAGGCAAGATCCCACTTTCTCCACATAAATGGAGATACTTGTTTGAAAAGGACTAGTTTCTGCAAACTTTACCGTATCAATAGCTCTCATTCTGGATCCCGGACGTAGTGGAGTTATGGAACTCAGCCTCCCCACACACATCTGTATTACTTCAGAGGTCAAATGTTAGTTTGCCAAGCCTGCTGCACCTCTGGGCCCTTTTCAGGGTTGAGCCAACTCCTGGTATTCTGCCCTGTGGTGTTTCCCTGACAACATCACTGGTGTTGATTAATTGATATGCTTGCTGTGATCTCCATCAGGAATGGGTTTTTCATATTGTGTTCTGAGGAAGACTGGGGCTTCTGGTATAACTCTCTGAGATGAGAAGGCCAGTAAGGACCTTCGGGGGACAGGTTCCCTCAAAAGAAAACTTGTCCAGTGCCTGTTGGCCTATGTCCATCTTTGCCAGTCTCTCCTGCAACCCAGTTCTACAAGTACCAATAATGTAACCTAGAGCACACCCCAACATCTTCTCTGGTACACTGAAATTTTGTAGCAGATGCTTGGCAAACTTTATGCCTGGATGTGAGGTCCACAGGGACCTCTAATGGTGCTGCAAAGATCTCCACTCCTTGTTCCCTTTTAAACTGTATATTTAATTTTTAAAGTGGACAGAGTGAGGGTGCCACATTCTTCTTCCTCTTCCTGTAAGTGCTGTTGATCAGCTGTTCAGTGAGCAGAAAGAGAAGGAAAGAGTTACTTTCTGACCCAGTCTTTTCCCATTCACAGAGACTTTTCACCCTTTAACCTTTCTGTCTCTCCACTCCCAGCTTCTAGCCTTGCTATTTCTCTCCACTCAGCCCACTTATTTGCTTCTTCCTTACTTTGTATATCATCTTGTAAATGTCCTAGAAATCTTTGACTATTGGGTGGTATAGAAATAAAATTAATAATATAAGTTATTAATTACAAATCCCTCCCTGAATTTTACACATACTGCAAGGGAGAAAATATCTCCTGCAATATGTGTAAAATTCAGGGTGGAATTTGTATCTGCATTTGACCTCTTGTATTCACATAGACCATTCTCCGCAGAGAATTTCCCTTTCAGCAGTAACAGCCATCATAAAAACGAATAAACTAGGATTTACACTCAGAATACATGAAATGCATGTTTTATGCTCTTTTGCTACCATTTGGCTGCTTCCTAATCATTTTTACAGCAGTGAGGCCATTGGTTTCTATGCTGTGGGTGAGGAACTGAAACGAAAATGTTTTTGCTTCCTCATTTTCTATTTTTATTATTCTTACTGCTTTTATTATCAGTATGCTTCCAAATCTCTCCAATATTTGCCAAGAGCTCACAAGCAAATTTTAGGCTGCACAACACATGCAAACATGCTCCTTTTGCAGGAATGTGTGACACAGACATTTCAGAGAGAGAACCATGAAAGCTTTTCTTCCTAATAATGCAGCACAGTCAGGACTGAAAATTCTTTGCTGATTCTGATTTTTTAAAAAGAAGCTGCCTCCCCCCCCTTGTTGGTGCATTTGACGCTAATTGTGGAGAAAATTGCTCTCTATACAGTACTTAAGAATTCATTCTGCTTTTCTTCTTTAGCTTCTTGAAAACTTGACAGGGGACCTGGGGGGAAAGTTTACCACTAGCCCTGTGTCTGCTGTAAGAGTTGATCCCATTTACATTGGCAATTCTGCATGAGGAGAAGGCAACAAAAGGAAGATCTGAATGTTATGGCAGACATGGGGCGAATGTCAAAAATAGCAGCCCTGGTGTATAGATCCTCCTGCTTTCCTCTAGTTAAACTCATTCAGTGACATGCCAGCATTATGCAAATGTATTCACCTTTGAATCACACCATTGGCTGCTGAGTAGGAGGGGGACTCACCAAGAGATGACAACATGAAAGAAAGTTCAGGGACAACCAGATTAAGAAATGGAAGGAGTGGATGGCTTCTTGGAATTTCAACTTATGACTTTTCCTCAAGAGTGAACTAGATAAAGAGAGCAATCCTACCACCTCAAGGTGGCATCTGGAGGGCCATGAGATGCATCAAATCTTCTCAAAAGCGGGAAACAGAGCTCTGACCTTGGAGAAGGAGATCCAGCAGTGGATCTCCTCACAGCAACCCACCCAGCTGCTGTGGACAGTTCCCTCTCCCAAGTTGGGACATCAACCCCAGAAAGGGAGAAAATGCTCCCTAAGCTCTCGATTGCCATCCACAGCAGCAATTTCACATTTGATGGGCACAGATGCTCATGTAGCAAAACTGCTTCAAAGTGGATTGGAGAGGCAAAAAATAGGAGGCTTCCATTGCTCTCCAGCCGAGAGCCTGGGATGACTTAGAAAGAATGATGACTCCTGGTTTTAGAAGTCCCCATCATTTGTATGTCTAGTTCACAGGATTGCCCTAGGAATCTCTTAAAAATTCTCACTGCCATGCTTATTAGAGATGTCATATATAGTTTGACAAAGCCCAAGAAAGATGTGGTAGAGCTGTCAGATAAATGTATTTAAGGGTGCAAGTCTACACATGTTGAAACACAAAAAAGTCCCATGGCTGCCAGCACAAATCTTTCTTCTCCTTAAACAAGGATAACAGCATAGCCTAAGAGACTTTCCTTGAGGGCCAAGCTAGATGTGGTGCCATTTATGAAACTAGGAACTACATCAGAGACTCACTTACTTCCTATTTGCATTAGAAGAAAAGCTTCAGCTGGGACAACTGGGAAGTCTCCTTTTCAATGTAAATAGTCCTTCTGGAATTGATCCTAATTGGGATTAAAACAAAGGGCTAAAGTCCACACACTAAAACATGCACACTGCCAAGATTCCAATCTGGATTAGGCTAGGGATGTGTGAGCAATTCTTTCAGTGAAGTTTGAAAGTTTAAATCAGGCTTTACCTCATTCATACTTTCCAGACCACACTCAGGCACAAGCTGCAGTTAAAGTCTACACATTTCCCAGCTTACAATGTGATTTGTAGACAAAATTGAATACCTTTGCCAATGTGTGCATTTTTGAAAAAAGTGCATGGATGAATACATACGTTGGAAAAATGTGCACAAATATACTTTAATCAAAGGGACAATATATAATCATTTTAAAGATGTACATAATTGATGTGTACTTTTGTGAAAATACATATGGATTTTCATGGAAAAAGAAATAAATGAAGCTCACAATCTCATACAGACTCAATTTGGAATGAATTTTGAGATATAATTCAGAGAACTTTGGCAACCTTGGTCTGTTCATTTTCACATCTCTAGAAGAAGCCCTTCATATCTGCAATTTGCTTTTAAAAATATCCATATAATTGCTAATTGCATGAATTACATCACATCTGAACCTGGCCTTGAGGAAGATTCTCAATCCTTTGACACATGCTGGGCTAATCAATCATCTTCATTCTGAAATCTTCTTTTCTTTGTATTTGAGCTTCATTGGTTGTTACAGAGGAAATGAAAGACTTAGGGACCCTTCTACCATTTTCAGTAGTAGACGCATGTCTGTCATGAGACTTAGTTTTTTCCAAAGGATGTATCAAATTTATGTGTCCTTACAATGTGTGTGTTTTCTGTTTTTCTTTTGCAGATTTTTCAAAAGGGTCTTACAGGTATGCACCAATGGTAGCCTTTTTTGCTTCACACACTTATGGGATGAATTCTCCTGGCCCTATTCGATTTAACAATCTGGATGTCAACTATGGATCCTCCTATGTTCCAGCAAATGGAAGATTCCGTGTGCCATATCTTGGTGTTTATGTCTTTGAATATACCATTGAATCGAACAGTCCAGTCATCTCAGGCTACCTAGTGGTTGATGGAATAGACAAGGTCGCTTTCAGGTCTGAAAATGCCAACGATAGCAAATACGTTGACCGAATGGTTAAGGGAGATGCCTTACTGGAATTGAACTATGGACAAGAAGTCTGGCTCAGGCTGGCAGCAGGCTCCATTCCAGCCAAATACCCACCTGTAACTACATTTAGTGGCTACATCTTGTACCGTACTTAGGAGTTACACACAAAGCCCTGATCCACCAAGGAAGCACCACTGCTTTCCCCTTTGCTTCTAACATGATTCTACCCAATACAGGAGGCAAACCTGGTGATTCCTCTGTCAGTGGGACTCCCTATCCATTGCAGCTTTTATTCTGATCATTACAGAAGCTATCCTGGGTGCTCCATCGTGATGAACCTATTTTGAAATAATGCTATCCATGGTGATGATGTAGGAGTCACCTGCCTCAGCTGCAATAAAGTGAATCTCATTTCGGGTCCCAACCTATTCTTTGGTAGGGCCCCTATGCTTTTAACAGCAGTAGAAGAGATAGAATTAGGCATGAAATCTATATCCCATCCTTGCCTTTCCATGCTGGAGAAAGCTTTATTGGTTGTATGTTTGCCTGACATGCAGTTAAAAACAGAGAATACCTACCAGGAAATAGGTAGCCAGGTAGTCTAACCTCATTAGATCATTATCTAGATTTTAAATTTGCAAGAGTGCCAGAATCCATCTTGTGTAGGCTCAGTGAAAGACTTTGCAATCTTTCCTGTACATTTAGCATTTTACCTTGCTTTTGCATCATTACAAAAAGGATATACAGCGGGTGATGAATGTTATCAGCAGTGCTGAGTTAATTTGATTTCAGTAGCTTTCAGTGGTTATATTACCTAGACAAGGGATAGGGCAACTTCAGTCTTACAGGATCTACCTTGTTTTTAGTTTTTTCTAGAAATCTGGAGCCTGCCACCAAATAGTGGCATGCAAATGACATTGAGAGATGAGTTGACTCCAAGCGTATTCGTTACCCAGAAATATGTTTTCATACCCGGAACTAGGCTCAGTCATGTACTAGTACATGCCCTCCTAGATTTCTTCATTACAGCAACTTCATTTGGGGGACTGAAAACTTTGTCACTGCTGCTACTTTTAAACAGTTTGGGGTTGGCAGAATGTTTCTCCTGAGAACCAGTCAGTGTTTAATCCTATGTGGCCGCCTGTAATTTTCCAAACTTGGAAAGTTACAGGCATCCCACTGAGTTCAGAGGTGAGGTTTGTCTTTGCATCCCCCTCTCTTTGTAAGCATCTTCTTCTTACTTTCGATGCGGATGGGCTGAGGCACTACCTGGATTCAGCAGGAGTCAGGGGCATTTGTCCCCTGCTCTCCTCGCCCTCTGGAACACCTCCCCATGCCTGTCCTGAAGATGGTCTTCAGGATGGAGGTGGGCTTTCCATAGGTAAAACTTCTGCTGCAACTTTGGAAGGTTTTTCCTATGCTGAAGCTGGGATCGCACCTTTTCCTGTGGCCGGCCAGACGGTGCTTCTCAGCCATAGGATTATGTCCTTGGGGATCTACCAGTCAGTACAGAAGTATTTTCTGCCAATCCCTGGCAGTCATCTGCTCATACACGTTGCTCAGAGCATGTTGTCTCTGCATCTGTTTACATGTTGGGGGGCAGTTGGTGGGAGGAAAGTGAAGTGGGGTGGAAAGGACCCATGGGATAAGCCCCACTTTTGTGAACAGAATATTCACGTATGCCCTTCAGCAGGAAAAGCGTGCATCATGGGTTAAGTTCTCCCAGCTCACGGGGACCTTTGAAGGTTTGGATTCTAAATTTAAAGTGACCACATTTCATTAAGTCTGGATCTTTATTTGCCAAATGTGGTTAAATTTCTTCCTTATTTAAAGCTATGTTCAGAGTTCTACTTAATACATCTGTACACTCTTGGTTGGCTTACATTTTGTACCTCATGTTAAAGCTGCACCCTTATTTGCTCACTCTCCATTTTGTGGTTAGTCAGATGTGTAAAGGTGTACTTTTCACTATGAAAGGTCTGCATTTAAACACTGGAATTCCAGGAGGTGAAACCTCTCCATAATGGCCCATTTTCTAGAGCTTTTTAATAAATCGACTGGTGTGCATTTAACAGATTAATAAATTAATCAAATTGCTAAAGCAAGGGCAAACTTTGAGAGTTTTGAATGATGGGAGTTTCTTTTGCTTCTAAAAAACATTAATTGTTGAGAAAAAATATCTTTAATGCATTGCTTAATTCCAGAAAAAGTATAGAAGTTGCTTGTCATCAGCACAGCACTCCATTCACAAGGGAGAGCTTTGATGAAAATCTGATTAAAAGTCCATATATTTAATCTGTGGTTAGTAAATTAGAGAATTAATAGCACCAGTTAGGGGATTAACACTTTCATCTCCTTCACTTCCTGAAGGGTTGCATTCACTATTGCCTGGCAAGGAAACTATGATGGCGAAAATATCAACCAAAACAGTAGAAGAAGCATTATATACTCCCAATCATAACTGAGAATAGTTTCAACCTGCCCCATTTTTTAAAAAACTGCTTTAAAAAGTTTATAACTGTTTACTGTTTATAAAACCAACCTGCAGTGCACCATGGTCCCAGAATGTATATAATTCAGCTCCTTCCTCTATCAGTGAACTATCTTTCTACAGATCCTTAGAATCCCTGATTTGTCACTAACCTATCCTAGCATATCATTGAATTTTTTCAGATGTCTTACCCACGTGGCTCAGTCCCTCCCCACCCCTTGTACGACTTTGTCAGTTTAATAACCTGTTTAGTCCTCTTTATTCCTGCAATGGATAGGGCTAAATGGTGTGGAAATTACCCTGCAGATGAAATTCAAATGACCCACTGGAGGCTGCATCTCTCTCTTTAAATATGACTTTCTTTGCCCTTCCTGCCCTTCTACGAAATCCTTCAAGCCAGGTCTCTATCTGCAGAGACTCTAATTGTTTTCTTCCAAACTCATATTCCTGATAGGCTTTCTTGTTAGTTTTCCTCCTGTTACAATACATACATACATAAATAATTTTCAGAGCAGAACTCTGACCTATCCTATGAGGGAAGTGAAGCAAATCTTGAGAGTAAAATATGCATCCTAAGTGCGTACCCAATTTGCTTTTTGTTTTGTTTTTGTTTTTAGTACGCACATATTCAAATCACCATCATTATTTTCTTCTTGAGCCTTGATGATTAAATTTAATCATGGAACAGATGGATCTTTCTAAGTCTGATATTTTATGAGTTAAACTAACATGATGCTTCCTTAACAGCAGAAATCTTTTGAGTGTTCTGACACTTCCCTCAAAAGACATGTCAACGTTTTCTATAGTACTTGTGTGGTTTTTCAGCAGGGTTCAGTTTCAGCTAAAGGAAAATTCAGCGTTATTGATGCCCATGATATCACCAACTGACCAAGCCTTTATCCCAAGTGTGCCCTTGCAACTCTCTTTCGCATATTTGTGGTTATTATTGCTATTATTTTGGCAAGCTCTGTGCGTGCGTGCGTGTGTGTGTGAGTGAGAGAGAGCGAGCGTGCTACATACATGCATGTGCATCAGATCCAGGTTGAAACAAGGGTAAGATGATCCATGTGACCTTTCTTGGAGTGTTAACTCTGTCCTTACAGCCCATAATTGCTGTATTTCTGATTGGAGTAGCCCTATTCAGGCATTGGGGCTGCAGGTAGAAATCCCTGAGCAGAGGGGAGGGCTGCATTGGCTAGCCCCCTTCCTAATCTCCCTCACCATGCTAGGCCTACAGCCTCAGGGCCTGAGCATATGGAACGTGTGCACCATGCCCTTTGTTGGGTACCTGCGGCACCTTGATCGGCAGTAAAGAGCATGACAAACAATTGTTTGGAACAGGCAGACCTGGCACAACTCTGTCCCTGCTTATACGTTGTTTCAAGACAGAGCCCCCCTCCTGAGGTGGGCTATTGTTTGGTGTGGTTTGAAATGTTTCATTTCTTCTGAGAAGGATTTGTAAGAATGCAAAACTTCACTAATAAAATGGACAGAAATAACCAAGATGATGCCTGGGTGTTCTTAAACAGAGAACACGTAGCTTCTGTTGTTGTTTCCATGTATCCTGAATGAATCTCAATCTGAACTCCATTCTGGTGTACACTTGGTTCACCAGTCACATAGCAGAGGTACTGGAAGGAGTAACTTCCTTTTTCTGCTCACAGCTCCTTACTCAAACATTAGAAGGAACTAACTGGTGTGGCTCCTGACAGTGAGTGCTGTACCACCTGGCACTTACAATCCTATTAAAATAGGTGATTGTGCTAGATCACGTGCATAGAGAATCCTATTTCTCAGGATGCTAGAATAAATTTCATAGTCCTCTCTGGTTGTCTTCTCAGTCTTCCAAACACAGCTTCAACATGCTTTCATAGACATACATACCATTCCAGCCATATCTAGCCATGGAGTTGCCCCTTAAAACTGAATAAACACAGTTCAAGCTATGATGTCGGTGCATTATCATCTGGTTATTGTCATTATGATCAGCATCATCAATTTACCTGTATGCCACCTGTACACTCAAAGTGGCTTACAGCAACATGGACCATGGCATGCTGAAACATTGCAACATTTCATAAAAAGAGTGAAACGCTCAAACATGCAAAATCTGACATTTGTACCTCTGCATGAAGTACAATCTAATAATTCTGACATTTGTACCTCTAGATGAAGCAATCTAATAATTATGCACACTAAGAGGAAAACAGAGGAAAACAGAGGCTAAACAGCAGTGAAGTGCATGTGAGGATGAAACAATATTGATATTTGCAATCAGTCAAGCGGGCGTTCACCTGCTTAGTCCTGGTGAAATAGACTGCAGAAGCAACAAGCTTCTGCAGGTTGCATGTCTCCCAATATCACACATTGTGATGCTGCGGTCTATGGACACACTAAACCTGACACCCTTCATCTGCATTGCAGAGGCTGTGGGAAGGGGCTGCCCTCTTCCATGCTGCTTAATCTAAGGAAGCATTTGCCTTTGCACCTAACTGTGGGTCGATAAAATCAGTAAGGTTAACCGTTATGCAGAAGAGAGTGAAATCAATCATGCAGGGTTCCCATGGATCCTTCTCTCCTCCCTCCTTGCTCTCCATTGCGACCTCCTTTAAGAATAAGTGCAAATAGCATCTCCTGCGGTACACTTCATTTTAAGCTTTTCCTGATAATCCACATGTGAGTGCTTATCTGTACCCAAAGCTCAAAAAGGTATCCGAGTCCCACGCCTGGCACAGAGCAAGCGGCTTCCTCTGTATTTGGATAGCCCAATTACCATGGCAACATTTTTATCTGTGTTGGCTTTGACAAACCTATCCAATTTATTGTGGCACTTTGCGCTATTATTTCCTCACTTATGCCAAGCGAGCCATCCTTGAATGAGCTTGCCAGCACTTCACCTTTTTGTACAAAAAGTTGCAAAGCTGTGGGTTTTACAGAAAGCCAGCCCTGCCTTCTTGCTAGCCGAACAGCACCCGCTACGAGCTCCTGATAAAGCAATTTAAAAGAAGGACGGACGGACGGACGGACGGACGGAAAAGAAAGAAAGAAAGAAAGAAAGAAAGAAAGAAAGAAAGAAAGAAAGAAAAAGGCTGACCTTGACCATTCAATTGTTTATGCCATTCACCATTTCGTAACTTTGCTTACTGTGAAAAGAGTGGAACCACTTGCAGTAAGTTGAAACACTTACAATACAATAGCTAAGCTACTGGAGGTTCAGCTTCTTTGGCCAGAATGATGATGACAAATCACATACTCCTCATGAGTAAACGTAGATACAGTAGACTCCCAACTATCCGGCCTAATGTGGCAGAAGGGCAGACCGGGTAACAAAAAAGCCGGATAGGGAAGAGTTCTATAAATGCTCACTTCCTACCCCACCCATACCATTAAAAACACCCTTTTTATGCCCAAACTCGCTCTTATTCATATTTTCTGATGTCTTAGTACAGGCCAGTACTTTATAAATGCTTGTTATGTACTGTACTGTATGTTTAAAAAATTTATTACAGAAAAAGGAAGTCCAAGGATAAAAATATTGTACACATTTTAAGATAAATTTTATAATGTCTAACTTAATTGCAGGAAACATAAAATCATGTACACTGTACAGTATGAATACATACACTTTTAAAATAAACAAAACATTAACTTAAAAAGTAGGCTTAATTCTTACAAAAATTATTTAAACTTATTTTACTGTTCATTGATAGTTATTTTTTAACTAGGCCAGATAGTACAGAGGCCGGATAGTCGTGAGCCAGTTAGTCGAGAGTCTACCGTAGATCACTTTTCCCCCTTTCCGTCTCTGTTTCACAGTTTTCAAGTTAAGTTCTCCTCCATTACTATAATGTAATGAACTCTTTCTGCATCAGGTGTTGTTAAACTGTTTATAATAAATTCCACAGGATTTATGCAAACTTTGCATCATAATTAACATATATTGTGATGTACATAATTTCACTTCTTAGTCGACCTAGTCTGTCCCCTTCATCTGGTTTGGTTTCCCCACTGTTTACCTAGCGCAGTGATGGCGAACCTTTTAGAGAGTGAGTGCCCAAACTGCAATCCAAAACCCACTTATTTATCGCAAAGTGCCAACACTACAATAAAACCTGAAAACTGAGGTTTTAGTTTAGAAAAAACAACTCACAGCCAGTCCAAGCAAATATATATATATGTCCTTGACAATGTACTGACCGGCCATGTGAAAGCTCAGGGAGTCACAGCTAATAAGTCGCGGCACGTGATGTCATCACCTGCCGCCGTGACTCCTTTCCGAGCATGCACATGGCCCCTATGTGCTCTGTTATCTGATGTTCAGCTGCTGGGGTGATGCTGGGCCAAATTGGCTTGTATGCCGACAGAGAGAGCTCTGTGTGCCCACTGTGGCATGCGTGCCATAGGTTCGCCACCACTGGCCTAACCCTACACTGGTGCACTCCCCTAACCCCCTACTAAAGTGCTAAAGTTCCATTAAAAAGGGCGATTTTGAAAAAGCCTTCCTTGAGGAGCTTTTTCTGCACAGCTCATCATTTCTGCCCATTCTAAACACATTCCGACCATCAAAATCATATGTTTTTCTAACCCAACTCAGTGATGGTGAACCTTTTAGAGTCCAAATGCGCATACTGCAAACAAAAACCCTCACAAAGTGTCAACACTACTATAAAACCTGAAAACAGGCAGTCCAAGCAAATATATGTAAATATTTGTATATCCTTGGCAGCGCACTGACCAGCCATGCAAAAGCTCGGACAAGTGGCAGCTTCCCCTGGCACCACTACTCCTTTCCGAGCATGCGCATGGCCCCTATGTCTGCTGTTATCCAATGCTTGGCTGCTGGGGCGATGCTGGGGTGACTTGGTTTGCGTGCCGACAGAGAGGACAATGCATGCCCACTGTGACACGCGTGCCATAGGTTCGCCATCTAGCGTGGGACCTAGCAGGTCCTCCCTTGTCTGTTGGTCTGGTATTGGTTTTAGTCTCTTTATAATATTCTTATAATATTATAAAGCATATCATAATTTTATAATATTCTTCATCCATCTCCAACCTGTGTTTATTGTTGTGTTTTTACAGGAATGCAGGTTTGACTGTGGGGATAGCAAGGCTGAGAATTTTCAAAAATAAAAATAAATAAAAATGCAATCTTCTGATCATTCCATATTGTGTGCTCAGGAAAAATTCTGTGCTGTGCAGATTCCTCAGACATCCCTACTTATGGTTCACTTTTGTTGTTATTTTCCCTATATTTACAATATTTTTGGAAACATCTTGGCGTCTCTGTTGATCATAGTGTGTGGCAGTGAGCCTGTGGTTCAAGAACACATTCTTCCTCCACTTGGTACCCTCCAAGTGTTTTGAACATCAAGTCCCATGAGCCACAGGTAGCATAACCAACATCCAAGAATGCCAGGGGCTGTAGTCCAAGACTAACCATTTGAGAAAGGCTAGTGTAAGAAATAAGGATATATGAAACCTTGCTATAGTTCATCTATTCCCCATAAGCTCTGACCTGTTGGGTGCTTATCCTAGATTTGCATTCAAAGCACTGGCTGGTTTGCTTTTGTGCTGTGTAAACAGTGTGAGAACATTTCTTTGTATCTCAGGAATTTCTATACTACCTTTTAATGATAATCAACATTTCAGTGCACAGTATAAAATCATAGGACAAGAACAGACTATGATTTGTATGCAATACCTAGGGCATCTCAGCTTGACTGCTAATGGATCTGCATACAGAAGCTATTAACCTGGTGCTATACTCAAGGGATTGTTCTTCCTACTTAGAGTAGACCCATTGAATTCCGCTTGTAAAAAATTCCAGAAATATCTATGATGTGTATTGTTGCTGGCTGCATCCACATAATCTTGGTTCACATGAGTCCGGGTAGGTGCACGTCTAGTCACATATGTGTCCCAAGGATGGATGCAGAAAAAGATGCCCTTGTGAATATCTTAGATCTCTGGTTTCTGGCTAGGAGAAACTTGGTTCCATATGCTTTGAAGGACCACTGCAAGAGAAAACCTTATCTAAATACATATCTAGGGAAGCTGAAATTTCTTCAAGCTTGGATCTTTTCATACACAACAAAGCTCTAACGGGAAATAAAAAAGTAGCAAGTATTATATTAGCATTGTTAATTATGTGCTGACAGGGTACTTTGCATTTTACTAGACAAAGATAAAGATGCGGTTCCTGGCCTGATGAGCTTGTAATGTAAAAATCAAACTCTCATCGACTGATCATACCATGAATGTATCACCCAGTTACCTAGCAACTTCTGAGACCTGATTAACCCTTTTTTAAGGGTGTACAACACTTGAGAGGGTGAATTCCCAAATGGTTTTACTTAATTTTACTCATGTCAGTTCCATGCTTTCCCTATCTTTGGCCAATTGTTAACATGAACTATCCCTGACTGCTAATCAGGGTGCAACATTAACGTGCCTGCTATTAATAAAAGCATGTGAATATTTGCCCTTTTATTGTACAAAGACTTTTGTACTATTTTAGGAGAGTGGAGTTATCATCCTTAGTTACAACTAACTGGAGCTGGATTTAAATCTTAGTTTTATAGCATGCACATATATACAGAAAGACATTTTGCTTCAGTAATGGTTGAAATAAAGCTCAGCCATGAGATATTTTCCTTAGAAAATTTCCAAGATCCCCCCATTCCATAGAAGAAAAGGCAACTTTACAGAATTTTCTTTGAACATTCCTACCGTGTTTTGTGGCAGCTATGAATGCCCCTTTTCCACACACACCCAGTGCTCCAGGGCATTGGTGTTACACCCAAAGCAGTCTAGACAATACAAAATGGCATTCAGGGCATAGGAGCAGGAGAGCAACAACAATAAAACTTTAGGGGAAAAATAAAGAAGCCGCGGCGCTGCAGGGGTGGGTCCCACCCTTGAGAACATGTTAGAAGCACTCTCGTTGCAGAACCTGAGTGAAGTGGGCTTTCACATTTCTCTGCCCGCACATAGGGTGGAGAATTTCAAAGCTTGGTCTGCACACAGTGCTAGAATGAACTGGCACATTAAGATGGTCCCCTGGATCACATGGGAACTCCATTGCGTCAGCAACTAGAATGAATGGAAATATCACTGTTAGAAGGTATTGACACTGGTGTGAGGTTTCATGTGACTTGGAGGAAGTGGAGGATGGATTGCCCCCTTCCTCTTACAGGTCCTCAGGATAATCATGTAATCATTGGTCAGTATTTGTATTTTATAGCTGGGTAACTAACACTGAGAGGTGGTGTTTTTTTTCCAGATGGCATTACACATGATTGTAATTAGTATGGGCTACTCTATTAGGGATGTGCAAGGAATCTGTTTCGGGGTAGGAATCCTTTGCATTTCCTGGGCTCAGCTTCTTGGACTTTGGCCCTGTTTCTTGAGTCCTTGAGTCTGACTTCATGGCAAGTGTGCTGAGCATTCACACAACACCCAACCAGAATCAATCCCCATGTGTCCTCCCTTTTCTGCACATGTGATCTGCAGCCTTTGTTTGAGCTGCACATGCCAAAGAAGAAGGTTGCTGGTTGTACAATCATGGGGTTCCACTTGGCTTAGCTGACTTTCCAACACAGGGCTTGGAGGAGGGATGGATTCCATGCAGCTGTGTCGCAACACTGCTCTTTATGCTATTTTCATAATTTAGAGGAAACTAAAACAGGGTACAAGAAGCTTCTCTCCAAAACAATCCATTCTAAGCTAGGACCTGCACCCTCTTTTCCTAGCAGCAGTCAGCCTCTTCTCCATCTTATACACTGTATGGATTATCCAGTATCAGAAACCCACCTAAATGTGGAGAATTGGTTCTACACAATCCACTTCAGAATGTAGCCCTGTATATGCACCTTCTGTGAGAAGGGAGTTAATACACATTACGGAGCAGTTAAACTGGAACAACAGTTTATGTGAAGCTGGCTGGAGAAGGACCAAGGTTAATGCCTGGTCTTGACCCAAGGCAGCACATGTGAGGTGTATTCATCTCTGCTCGCTCTTTCTTTCTTTCTTTCTTTCTTTCTTTCTTTCTTTCTTTCTTTCTTTCTTTCAGGGCAGAGGGCCAACCCTGGTCCCAGCAACCCTTGGGAGCCTGTCAGACATGGGGCATTTTCTTTCAGGAAAGGTTAGTCTCAGTGAAGGCACAATTTGTCTCCAGGAGAAACCCAAGCAGAATGCAGGAGAAACCTTTGTCAGACGGCAGCCTCCCACCTTGTTATCTAGAGGCAACGCCAGAACGGAGAGCAATTAAAAACTCCCATGACAAAATTGATAGACGGCTTGAGAGAGAGAATCACTCTCCACACTATCTAAACAATCTGACCTCTGCAAATTGCCTTGCAAGAAGAAAAAAGAGTTCAGCGACCTATTGCTGCAGTTCTTATCTCTCTTTTTTTTAATCATGTAGAAGGACATGTACGTGATGGAAGATTTTTTATGATTATTACTACTCGGGAGAATGCTGTTGCCTACTTATAGATTGCCTCAAAGCAACAACACCTATTAAACCTCAAGATACAGAGCTAAATTCACGGCCAGGATGGCAAGCAACTTATTTTCTGTTGCTGGAATTAAGACCATTTAGTGGGTGCAATAAAGAATATGCAGCTAGGACAAATTAACTCCTATTAAAGTGATGTACCTTAAAAAGACGTGGTAGCTACTTGATTAGCAGCCCTTCTGGTAGAAACAGATCACCGCACACTTTTATTTTAGTGTTCAGTGAGCTGCCAGAACTGCCTGTCAAGGGGAAACACAATATGGAGCTGCTGTGCAAGAGATTAGCCAAGACCTGGATGCCTCGGCTACTGGCAGGTCCTTGGAAATGATGGCTTCATAGCGGAGGTGCTAAAGCACAGCCAGATGGTTATTAGCACACTTCTTCAGCTGCTGCCTTCGCTGCCAGAAGGAAAAACTAGTCCAGCAGGACACGTGTGTTGCTAACATTATTGCTCTGTGTAAAAACAAGAGGAACTGCTGAGACTGAAAGACCTGTCATGACACTTTGCTTCACAAAACTGCAAAGCAGGCATTCAGCGGAGCCACTGAAGGAGCGCCCGAGCTCAGACTGGGTGTACACCTGCAGGGGAATGGGAAGGTAGAATCCCAAGGTGGAAGAGTGGACTGTACCCCATGGGTGGAAGCTACCTTTTGTTAATGCTTTGCAATGTCAAAAGCAACTTTCCTGCAGTTAGAAAGCTAGCACAATCATTTCCAACTGGTGTTAATTTTCTACTGGCAGGGTGTGAGAGGTCCCCCCACCACCACCCCAAGAATCAGTCAGAAATCCCAGGCTGCAGCCTCTACTTGACTACCTTGGGACTCAATCTTATTCTGCTGCACATGTAGACAAGACCTCATGAAGCTTCAGGAGAGGTTCAAGCACAACTTGTAGTTACACACCTGACTTTGAAAATCAGAGCTATGCTACCCTGCTGTGATCCTTCCTTCTTTCCAATTGACCTTTTCATCCACCAAAGAGATGAAGTTCAGATTAATCCAAGTAATCCAGATGGATAATGCAAGCCTGTTATCCTAAGCAAACATATGGGTATCAAAAGTATAAAGGTGGCTAACAAGACCTCTGAAAAGCAGATACAAAATACCCCATTACAGTCCAGTTAGAGTACAATCCTATGTATATTTACATAGAAATAAGACCTACAACTCCCAGCATTCCCCAGCCAGCCTACTTGCCATTCCAGAATAAATGCTGTGTCAGCATTGTCAAACAGTGCCCAGATGTGGACTTCAATTAATGTTTGAAATAATTTTCCAGATTGCGGGGAAACACCAAGATGCAGTAGCTGTATCTTTATTCTTCAGAACATGGACCACGTGTTTAGGATATTTTATTATTCAGCTGCAATCTCTAGAGGTCAAGGAGTGTTGCCTTCTCCAACTGAGACTTGAATTTCTTTTTCAGCAACTAGGGCTGACACAGTTCTTGGAGACTTGGGGAGTAGTTAAATGTTGTTGCACTCACAAGTTGGCTCTTTTCCCACCATCTGTACTCCATATGGATCTTTAATCGTTTATCATTTCACCTACAATAAAGACATTCAACGTTGTCTTTCTTCTGGAAAGTTGGTGTGTACTGCTTGTCTTTTCTGCCTTTGTTCTATGGTCATCTCTGTATTTTATGCAAGAGAGCTGGTTTACTTACACATTTGCCTGCCACATTTGTGGTTGTGTGAATGGCTTCCATTGAAAGGAGCTGCATCTAAGGTTACATCTGTTGATATGTAAAGCTTATGTAAATATAAAAGGAGCCCTGCTAGTTAATAATGGACCATCTTATCCAGTATCTTGTTTACAATAAAATATTAGCCAGCTGTCTTCTAGATACACAATGGGTATTCTGGTGCTGAGCCGCAAGCCCCCTCCCTCAAGTGATTAACAAGTTCATGGGCACCAGGCTACAACATAATAGAATAAGAGCCTGGAAGAAGGGCCTGGAAAATAAGTCTTATGATGAGAGGCTGAAAGAACTGGATTTGTTCAGTCTTGAGGAAAAAAGACTACAAGGTGACATGAGAGCACTCCACAGGTACCTCAAGGGCTGTCACAAAGAAGAAGGAAAAGACCTCTTTTCACTCATCCCAGTGTGTAGGACACGGAACAAGGAACTTAAACTGCAGTACACAAGGTGCAGGCTAGACACAAGGGAGTACATTTCCTAACTATCAGAGCGATATAATAGTGGAACCAGTTGTCAAGAGAGGTTGTGTGCTCTTCTACACTAGAGACATTCAGGAAGCAATTAGACAGTTACCTGAATGGGATGGTGTAACTGGCATCCTGCACCACCAGCAGGTTGGACTTGATGGTCTTCTTGGCCCCTTCTGACCCAACTATTCTATGATTGTATGAAGCCCACCTGGAGGTAGGCTAAAGTGTTATTGTGTATTCCCACATACAATTCATCACTTGATGTGGAAAAGAAGTAAATACATGCATATGAATCAGGACATCATTTCCATCCAAGGTGGTGGGAAAAGACTGACCCTGTTCCACCATACATCATTTTTGAAATAGCATCCATTTTAGGGGCTTTCTTGGCCTGTTTTGTCTTTCAAATGCTTTATAGTTTGTTTTACAATTCTGTCTCGGTCTACTCACCTAGCTCAAAACAGCATTTTAAAACTTAGGGGCATAAGAAGAACGATGCTGGATCTGGCCAAGGGTCTATCTAGTCCAGCATCCTGTTCAGATGATGGTCAACCAGCTTTCCACAAGAAATCCACAAGTGGGACATGAATACAACAGTCCTTCCAACCACATTCCCCAGCATCTGGTGCATGTAAGAATACAGTCTCTGATCATGGAGGTAGCCTATAACCATCAGCTCTAGTAGCCATTTATAGCTTTGTCCTTCATCAATTAATCCAGACCCCATTTAAAGCCATCTAAATTGGTAGCTGCTGCTGCAGCTATTAATTTTATTTCTATACTCAATCGACAAAACTCTCTGGAGGTTTAACTTTCTTAGTGATGCTAAATAGGAAAGGAGGCTGGCAGCCACACAACATGGCTTCTGCTAAAACAGGTCCTGCCAGACAAACCTTGTGGAATTCTATGACAAGGTTTCAAGATGGCTAGATGGAGGGGATGCAGTGGATGTGGTATACCTGGATTTCAGCAAGGCCTTTGACAAAGTGCCCCATGATATCCTGGTGGAGAAACTGAGGAGTTTTGGGATACACCAAACCACTGTCCAATGGATTAGGGCATGGTTGACTGACTGAAAGCAGAGGGTAACCATTAGTGGGGAATCATTGGGATGGAGGCCAGTGAC
The DNA here is from genome assembly GCF_004798865.1 of Varanus komodoensis. NCBI lineage: Eukaryota > Metazoa > Chordata > Lepidosauria > Squamata > Varanidae > Varanus > Varanus komodoensis. The sequence goes on from NW_025335568.1 coordinate 14,402,226, forward strand.
AAGCAGGGTCCCCCCAGGGCTCTGTCCGGGGGCCGATCCTGCTTAATCTTTTCATCAATGACATGGAAGAAGGGGTGAACAGTCTGCTGATCAGATTTGCAGACAATACTAAAACTGGGGCAGTGGCCACAACTGAGGAGCAGGTACTCCAGATCCAAAAGGATCTGGACAGACTATGGAAGTGCGCAGGAGACAACAGGATGGCATTCAATGTGGATAAGTGCAAGGTCTTGCACTTGGGGCACAGGAATGGGTGTCTTAAGTACAGGTTACGTGACAAGTGGCTGGAGAGCAGCACTTGTGAAAGGGACCTCGGGGTGCTGGTTGACTGCAGGCTAAACATGAGTCAGCAGTGTGATGCGGTGGTTAAGAGGGTGAAAGCCACCCTTGGTTGCATACCCAGAAGGGTGGCTTCTAGATCGAGAGAGGTATTACTACCACTCTATACGACTCTGATGTGCCCACAACTGGAGTATTGTGTTCAGTTTTGGGCCCCTCATTACAGAAAGGATATAGCCAGGTTAGAGTCAGTGCAATGTAGGGCCACAAGGTTGGTGGCTGGTTTGCAGGGGATGGGGTATGAGGCGAGACTGAGGAACCTGGGTCTCTTCAGCCTGGAGAAGAGGATACTCCGAGGGGATCTGTAGGTGACATACAGGTATGTGAGGGGGTGTCACACGGAGATGGGTAGAGACCTGTTCTCCCCTGCAGAGGAAGGCAGGATATGTCTCAACAGAGCAAAGCTCAGGGAACCAAAGTTCCATTTAGATGCCAGGAAGCACTTCCTGACAGTTAGGACCCTGATGGTATGGAATGGGCTTCCACAGGAGGTGGTTGAGGCCCCATTGGTGAGGGTGTTCAACAATAGGCTGAACATGCACATGGTGGGCATGTCGTGAGCAGAGCCAGGGGTCAGACTAGATGGCCCAGGAGGCCCCTTCTGAATCACTCTGTTTCTATGTTTACAATTCATCATAACATTGCTAGCCAATTCCCATGGTTTTCATGGGATCCATGAAATCCTGAGCTGCTCCTTTGACATGGATGTTAACCCTGAACCAACAGCCCAAGGAAATTAACCATTACAACTGAGGCAGGTTGAGTAGGGAGATTGTTGAGTTGTGGGGTGGTCAGTACACCAGCAGACTCTCCAGTCTGCTCTGCTGGTCCAACACAAGGTGCAAAAGTCTGTCCTAGGGTTCTGATGGACAGGGAGAGAAAGATAGAATTCCTATAGACCATAGCAAGGGCCCTTCCCCAGCCTACGAGCCTATCCTGTTGCTGAACCAAGTCTCCCTTCTACAAGATCACTGCATCTTGCGGAATTGAATCCCATGGTTTAACTGGGTGAAAAGTCCTTCCTTTAATCTATCCTGAATCTTCCACCAGTTTCATGGGATGATCCTGGGTTCTACTATTACATGAGATGGAGAACAAATTTTCTAGATGTCTACTTGCAATTGCAGATGACCAAAAACAACTACTTGATTGTAGTTGATTAATTTGTTGATTTTTCCTTGATTGTAGGGGGAGGGGGGAAGTAAAACTGATGCATTTACCCATTCTTAACTCTACAATCCCTATGACCTTACATGGCATGCTGATTCTTCCTACCCCCTTCTCTTGGCACAGTAATCTGTGTTGTGTTGAAAATTTTGCCCATATTTTTTCAACCATTCGCAGTCAATTTGATAGAAAAGAAATTGCTTTTGAAAAGAAATGCAGTGAAGACAATTTCAAAGACAGTCACCTGGATTGGGTTTGGGTTTCTTACCCTTTTCCCACTGATGGTCCAGTATCTACGGATGGCATGCCTCATTTAACACTTCAGATAAAGCCCAAGGGAAGACATAATTTATCCTACTGGATTTTTTTCAGATCAGGAAGCATAGGAAGCCTGGGAAACTGTAGAGCAATGGAAAAAGAAAACACGTGTGGCACATTTGATCACTTTGTGTGATTGTGTATGCTCAAAAGAGCTGTAAGTGTAAAGTCAAAGCAGCCTGAAAAGCAGGAAAATGGAAGCCTCTTTGAGGGAGAAAGAAAACTTCCTGGAAATTGAAGGACAGATTTTGGTTCAGCACTAACTCCGTCTCTTCTCTAGAGTGAGGCATGATGCTGTCCATTCTGATGCCTGCCAGGAACAGTTTATGATTTTGTTACTTGCTGTGGCAACATATTAAAACACCTTCAGAAACCCTTAGGATAAAAGAAAGCTGCACTACAACCCCTGACAACATGAGCTCTGCTTAAGAGACACTGTTGGCAAATTTCTCAGCTTCCTAAAGAAATTTGGTGAAATCAGAGCCCTCGCCATTTCTCAGCCCACAGATGGGATGGAGAATTTTGAGAGGCCGTTTGTGCACAGATCTAGCAGTAAACTGTGAGGAATCCCCTTTGAGGGGCCATGATGGATTTCATGCCTTCTCCACTGTCTTATACGTCCAAAATTGTATGCTTTAGTAACCTATGAATCTTTAAGTCATTTTGTAATGGACCTGGAAAATGCCCAAATTAAATGCACATTCCCCCATCTGTTCCAAAAAAGTTTACACCACTAGTGCATTTTATTGGATTCTGGATTTCTGATAGAAATGTATTTATGAGATTGCATTTTTAAGCTTAAAAACATGTTATTTGTCTGCCAAGGTACAGTAAGAACATAAAAGAAGTGGCATGAATAAAGCAAAAGTTGGCATTAGGATGTCATTCCAGACACCAAGAGGAATGGAAAGAAAAGAATAGATTAACAAGCATAAAAAACTTATATCGAGCATTAAAAATGTTGGAATAGTAAATTTTCAGTCAGTGCATCACTTCCATATTCCTTTTAATATCTGATTCCCAATTCATCCCCCCTTCCCCAACAAGACATGGATGGCTGGGGAGACATGTGATGCTTTTATCAGGAAAAGAAGGGATGAAGGGATAAAATGTTAACTTTTTTTGTAGAAAAAGAAACAAGCTTTTTGACAGCTTATGCCTTAGCACAAGCAAGAAAAATATCCCTTTCTGTTGCTGGATACAAATTTGTTGAGATAAAATTCCATTGCACTGTGGATAGAGTATAGCTTTTCTGCTCTTCCAATTATTGAACAAAAGTAATTGGCTTGGTAATTGACTGGTTGGATGAAATGTATTTTTGGAGTTCATATTACTGACATTTTATCTACCTTAAAATTAAGGATGAAACATTTTCTCCTGGGAGCTCTATATGACAGGCCTGGAATTTAGACAGAATGCAAAACTCTACCTGTTGAATTTCTGATTATCAGAGGGGTGAATGAATCTCCCATTTCCTCAGTTTTCTTCATTAGTCAATGAATTATTTTTAAAAGTATGCACAAACAAAACACATACATTTTCATGTTCTTTTCTTGTAATATATGCATATATCATGCAAGTTTGCTTAACATATACATTTTACAAGCATTTCTCTCTAATTTGATGCACTTTTCACTAATATATACATATCTGAGTGTAAAATGCACTAATATATGCACTAATGCAATTTTTTATCAGAGACTGGCACCCCAAAATTCAGAAAATATGCAGTATGACTATATTTGGTTCATGTTCATTTGGGAATTGTGTTCAGACTAAAATGTGATATGAAAATGATTCTGCCAGAAATATTTCCCTAGGAATATTGCATTCCTAAATGAGTGCAGTATATTAATATACAACCAAAACATTTAACAGAGCAATCCTATGGCCACTTGGAAATGTCTAGGACATCATACAGTTCTTTACTTTCCTAGATCCGAGGTCAGAAGAAGAGCTCCAACTTTGGAGCTGGGGATCCATGCTCAGATTCTATCCCCACCTCCACTACTTGCAGCCAGCACAGGGAAAAAACTGACTTGCAGGGCCGGAGAAGCAAGGAAACAGAGATGGCCTCCACCCTTTCCCCTGCTCTGTACAAGAAGTCTATGACCCTCCATATTCAGAGGTCTATGGGCATTCCCACTAGTTTGTGCCCTAAGCAAACAAAAGAACTAACTACTTTTGCCAGTCTGATCAACACTGTTTTGTACCAGGGATTTTGAATGTCAGGTCCACAGGTCAAATCTGAACACCTTTAGAACGGCAGAGGGAACAAGAAATCCAGCAGAAATCAAAATGCTTGATGGCAAGGGGAAAGAGGACTGGCCAAGGGAAAGGAGCGTGGCCATCAGGGCACCCTTAGAGTGAGGCAGGCTTAGGACTCCCGGTGGGCCAGATTGGATTCATGGGCCCAGGATTCTGCACTGCTGCAACAGAAATGAGTACAGCCCACCAGCCTTGTATGGTGGCTGGTGGTCCCAATGTCAGTGGGGCCTTGCATCCATGGCATGTGCCAAGCAGGTGACTAGAAGCAGTATGCAGTTACATGTTGGCTCAAGGTTGCATAGGCCTACCTTAATTCACCGTATTTCCTTGTTGCCATTTGGTTTCTGTATGAGTGAGACAACATAAGAAATAAGTAATTAGTACTACTTCCATGTTAAAGAACACAGCTTATTTATACTTTTGGGGAGGGGTTAGGGTACAATCCTATGCACACATCCACCTCCTCCTCCTCCTCCTCCTCCTCCTCCTTCAGTTCCCTGAATGCCCCAGAACAGAGACTTGTAGGACTTCTTTCTGTATAAACATACAGAGGATTGTCCCTTAATGCTTTAGATATTGCCTGACCCATTCAGAAATATATGAAATTGTATTGCATTATTAGTTAACATATAAAATATAGGACAATGCAGATGCTCATGCAAAGTGCCAAGCTATCAAGGTGAGAGGTGCTGATGACTGGGAGCATAAAAACAAAACAAAAAAAGTCAGAAGAAAAGGGGGAGGGAAAAGACACCTAATTTGCTGCTCTTCTAGTTAAGATCATTGGGGGGAAAGTGCTGACAATGACAGGCCAGATATAAAGCTGCGTCTCAACTAACAACCTTAATGAGAAATTTTCTGTCTGGGTTTTGATCTCCCCCCAGCATGATGGCTGCCCTTTTGCAGACTTGCATTCCGATCATGAGCTCATGTATGCTGATAGCAGCACGCAGCCAGCCTCGACATTGTTGGGCCAATCTACTGACGGTGACAGTATTGATTGGCAGAACAGTGTCGTCCGTAGGCATTGTCTAAAAGTAGGGGAGAAAATCCATTGTTTTGCACAGCAATTATGGACATCGAGAGCTTGGCTTATAAGGCCCTTTGTGCATTTAGGCCAAGGGTGTTGGGGTGACCATGAATATTTGGGGGGAGCAATCATGTTACCCTTGCAAGGCTTGTGGACATGGGAGCAATGATACACTGATGACCCGTGGAGGCTGGAGGTTCTAATGTCAGTGGGGTGGCACATCCATTCTAGGGCTCCAGCAGAATTTTAAGGAGCTAGCCATGGTGCTGATCCTTATCTCCAAAGTCATTCAGGACCACTGATAGCTCCTTTAAAGTTCAGTGTATGCATTGCTGCACAGACACTGGGGTCACCAATCACAGCCAGTGGTAGTTCTCAAAATGTAGACAGTCATCACAACAGTCCCCACAAGGAACATCCACAAATACAGGCACCTGTGATGATCCATACCAAGAAACCAGTTCGAACATTCTTTCATCTCCCCCAGGATAATTGCCCTATCATTCAAGACTAAGCCACCATGAAATACTTTGCACTACAGCAGGGATTGTCTAACAACAATGCATCAATGCTGGGAAAATTCATACCCACTGGTTATTGTGAGAATTATAGATCAGTTCAGAGGGAACAGGGAAGCCTGGAAGATCAACAGGGAGTGGCAAACAATGTCATTTTCCCTACAAGTGAAAATGCTTGTAGCTTGTAGCCCTGGCTCAGCTCCACTCCACGATGGAACCATGCAGTTCTACAGCCACCGCAGGACGGCCACACTTTCAGAGGCAGCATGAGGGCATTATCAACATGAACATGCTACTGAAGATTCTTTACACAAGGGACTCCCAAGCTGTGAAGCTGTAACACTTATAGGCTCTTGGGAGCTATTTGTTTACATAGAGGGCTACTGATGAACACTGCAAATACAATTTCACAAAATAAAACTCTTCCTATTCACAATTATATAGTAATGTACATAAGCAATGATAACAACAACAAAAGGCTACAAACTGTATACCCAAGTCCTAGACAAGAACACTAATACTGAGCTTGCTTGTAGAATTGCAAAGTTCAAGTGTCTTTTTGAATTCAAATTTGAACAAAAATCCAAGCTATCTTGCTCAACTGGATTGAGTATCCATAACACAGAAGAATCAGTTCACCATGCAGGATCTTCAAAACCCTGTAATAAAATACCCTTTGGCAATGCTTTAGAATGTTTGAAATGCTAACCCTAACCTTAATCCTATGCAAGGAATTGTTATAACAACCCTTCCAGCTGGGTCAGTATTACTCCCTGTAGGTTGCAGACGAGTGGATGAAGTCAAGAATGTAAGAAGTCACATACTGGAAGTGGCCAAGGATCCTCCTCATCCAGCATCCCCGGGAAGGCTTCTGGCACTCCATTTCATTGGTGAGCAGCTTGCTGTTCTTTACATCTGGGCCATGGCAAACATACAGTTGTCCAGTAGCAGTTGGCTGCGCAGCTTTCTGCAAATTCACAGAGAAAGCTGGGGACAGTGGTGCTTTCGGCAATTTTGGACTCTGGACTGGAGGAGACTCATGAGCATGAGCTGGGGAACATGGGAAGGGGGTGCTGTTGCACCCTTGTCCTTCCCGTGAGTTTTGGGCAGCTGGTTGGCCAGAGTGTGATCCCACCCTTGGCCTGATCCAGCATGGCTTTTCTTATGTGCTTACAAGCAGCCTATGGAAGGAAAAATGGCAGTCTAGTTTAGAAGGCTGGTGCTTTTGTGCTACACTCCCTGCAAAGGCTCCTTGTAATGACACGGCTGCTGAGTTCAGAAGAAAGGAGCAGACTTGCATTGGGATAGATGAGGACAATCGGGCTGCTCTGAAAATCCAGGGCACAGCTCGGAAGGCCTGGGGCCCTTGCCCAGGCATACTCGCTGTCGCTACCTATGTAGAGAACTCTGGAAGGGGGAACACTTGGCCACCCTAATTTTGTGGCTTCACAGTCAAGATGAAATCAGAAGCAAGGTCTTTCTGGCTCATACTCTGAGCAGGATTATATTGCAGTATCCCAGCTCCCAGCTTTCTGTTTCGCACTGTGATCAGTTACACACTGCCTGCCAACCATTGTAAATGATCGCCAACTAGGCAAAACTGACAGACTCTTCCCCAGAGATTCATGAACTATGCTTTATAACAGGCGGGCGCATAGCACCATCAAAGGCAAAGAATGTAAACTGAAAAATTACAGCTGGGGGGAGGAAATGGGTGGCGGCCTGTGTGTGGATGGGAAAGAAACTGGGACTGACTATATAGCATTTTTAAAACATAAAGGCTTTGCTGGGGAAATAAACTTACCGACTATTTCTTGCGAAACCTGAATACATTGGCACAGGGTGTTCTGCCTTCTCCTGTTCTTTGTTTCGACATGAGCCAACAATGTGAGGCTCATTGAAATTAAGGGGAGTTGTGTTGCCCATCTTACACTGATGACATCAATTGGGAAAAAATCAAATGGATTAAGCAATGTTCTCAGCAGACATCATTGCTGGATATTTCTTTTTTCTCATCTGTGTCCTCCAAGAAAAAGAAGGCCACTTGGTTGCAGTTTCTCAGCATTTTTGCCACCATTTTGTCTGTGTGCATAGACACCCATGCGCCTGCAAGTGTGGTAGCTGCCATTTCTCCTCCCCTCATAAAGCCCCAAACGGATGATAGGGAAGGATAAAAATGCAAGATGGTGGTTGGGCTGCCAGGGCGGGGTGCTTCCAGATGGGAGGTTCTTCTGGCAAGCAACCAGAAGGCATTGTGAAGTGACTCCATCTTTTTCTCATTAATGGATCATCTGCAGTTAGAAAAACATAGAGGAAGGGATGGGGAAAAGTGAGAGGGTTATAACTGGAAGATGATGTTCATGATCTGGAAGCATCATCAGTTGAAAACACAAGGTAGACAAAAGGAAGAATCAGTGCAGTTGCAATTGCTAATGCTGAGAAACGTTTGGAGAATATGCAATGAAACATTTGTACCTCTGTTTTCTATCTACATACAGGGCAGATAATTCCAACAGGTCATTTGCACACAGCTCCAAAGCAAAGCAAAACAATACAAATCTGTGCAGCCTCTGAAGCCTGTTGAAACCAAGCCACTCGCTGAAACCAGCGTAGCAAATCTGTTGGGGCGCAGGCCAGTGTAAGTTAATTTAGGAGGAAGTCCAGAGCATGATCAGACATTCAAAGTCCTGGAACTCTCAGCACATCACTTGCATGCTGTCTAAACCTGCAGAGGATTTCACCTGCAAACTGCCTGGGAGTCTCAGTTATCAACTGCTCAGTGAGGTTTAGCATATATGCTGAGCCATTAATTTCTCTTCAGGCCTCTATATGTCCCATCCTAAGTCTGTCTAGCATTTGTTGCTTCTTAACCAGTTCCAGTTTCTGGACACTAGTTGTGTTCACATCATAGCTTGGTGCACAGTCCTGTGCATTTTTTGACAGAAAATGTTGCTACAGGTCCCTGCATTCCCCAGCGAGAAATCCATAGCTTTCCAAGTTTGTCACGTATTTCATGAAACAAGCAAATGTGTGCCTTAACAGGCAAGCATTTCAAAATGCACAAAACAAGCTGCGTGCATTTCTAAATGGTACACATGCTTATTCAATGGCGGAATGCATAAAAATGTTCACTTCTGAAAAATGCATGTAAAGATACTTATGAATTTCTGCACAGCATCACTGTTCAAATGGCTAGTGAAAGACAGGTAGGCAATAACTTTTATTGTATAGATTTTGGGTAGGAAGAAAAGATGGACATTACTCCAGTAAATCTTTGTAAAAGATACTTCCTTACCTGCTTTGTGCTTCACATTTTCTGGGAGCCAATACATTGCCAACAACAAGCCTAAACAAGAAAGAGCGGAAAACAGATGTAGGACGAGAGTGCCAACTAATGAGAAGGAAATCCACTTTACTATGCTGAGCATTGCAAAGTTATGGAATTACACATGCAAAACAGGAAGTGACAGAGGAAAGACATTATTTGGCAGCTCATCTCAAAGCAGTTGTGAAACAGAAGAAAAATATGCAATGTTAACTGGAAAACAGGAAATGCAAAGAAAGCTTGTTTTTTAACTGGAAAGACCTACAAACTTCCGAAACAAGCACAACTTAAGTTGACCTATAGATGTGAATCAAACTATCGCTTTGTCCCAGCATGCTGTCTGTCTTTGTCTTATTCCAGGTGCTCCATAGGAAATGTACAACATAGGGATGCATAGAGAATTCTGTTAGGGGGCAGTATGAAACTTCAGTTGATTTTTCCAGTTTGGCCTTGTAGATTTCATTCTGCTTTCTCCTCTCTGCTGTTAACTCAGTTTGTAGCAAGCCATTCCAAAGTTCAGATTCTGTTTGTTGGTTTGTTTTTAACGGTGGTACTGCTTGTGATTTTATGAGGCAAAAAATGTTTTACTGGTGATCTTACATAAATGCACACAATCAGAAGTCTACCTGTTCACTGTGTAGCCCCACAGAGGCATATCATGTTTGATTAATGGTTGGCATATTTGCCATAGAAAGACATTAAAGCAAGGCTTCTCTCTTCAGATCTGGCATCTAGGAAACCAGAGAGTGGAAGGATGGTATCTTTAAGGGACCTGAAGCAGTAACACTTGAATGTGCTTGCACAATACTAGGCAGATGTGCTATAATGCAGAAGACACAAAACAGAATTTAAGGGTCCTTGTGAAGGCAACCTCAGAATGTAAATGTGCTGATGTAATGAATAGTACACTGGGAGGACAGGGCCCTAAAAAGAGCCATATAAATCCCATAAATAAATTTTAAGATGTGTTCAGTTTTCTAACCTATGGAGCAGGGCAGCAATGGTAAGGTTTGTAGCTCAACACTTCTGGAAGGTCCTGGGTTTGGGTAACCATGATAGCAGAGTTTTCTGAGTGTCCTCACCCATGCAAGCTCCAGTCAGTGAAGCAAAGCATAGAAAGGGAAAACTAGTGCATGAGAGCATTGTTTCATGCATCTTGTCCCTCCCCTCAGCAAACATTTTTTTAGTAGACATTTTTCAGAGATGGCAAAAGGAGGAAGACACAGCCAGTTCTACCCTTCAATCTGCTTAGAAAAATCCAGCCCTGAGCACAATGCTCCAGCGAGCCTCTTGGGAGGCAGAAATCCATTGTGGCGAGGCATGTACTCAGAAGGTGCATCCCGGCATCCTTTCCTATGGACTTGGAACATAATGAGAACAATTAAAAAGGAGCCATCCATGGTGTTCTACAGCCAGGGATCGGGGGGCACAAAAGCCTGCACTTTTACTTATTTATTTAAAACTTTTTTAGACCATCACTTACCAAAGTCTTTTGTATTTGTATGGTTGGTGGACACCACTCAGACTTCACTATTCTCTCTGAGTTCAGTCAAAATTCTCCCAGTAATGGGGCTATGAATTTTCCCAGCAAAAACACATTGTTCCAAGCTATCTCTATGGCAACATATTGGAATGGCTTTGTCCTGAATGGGCAATCATGAGCTAGCAACTATACAAAATACCTGCTTCCAGAGGAGATGGAAATTTCTAGATCTGTTTTGTTATACATAACACTCCACCTACTTGCACTCTGCAAAGGGGATCTTCCAGGGAGTACTGGAGGGTTATACAATGAGTACCTGTGGCACTACACCACCGGGCTCCACAGTGGAGGGCCTGAATCCATTTGACTGCTGCTGGCTTAAAGGGACAGTCCAAATCCTTGGTTTTAGCCTCAAGTGTTTACTGCAGGCATCCCTGCCTTCTCTTTCCATGTTACTGCTGCCTTCACTGGGAAAAAGCCATCTGGACTTAGCTCAAAGAGGCAATTTTATGCATCCTCCCAGAAAAGATGCAAACCTGCTCAGCCTGCCCAGAGCATGTTGGAGTTCAAGAATCTGTGGGTATAAAATAAGCACTTTGGATGCTGACTGGGGGAGACATGTGCTGACACACGTCCTGAACCCCAGGAGTAATGTACTCCTGGTACAATGCACACTTTTCATCTAAATATGAATCACAGTAAGAGACATGCATTCAAATAAACAAGAGGAAAAATGGAAAGGTATATGCTCCAAACAGTCATTTATCTTCTGGCAGCTTGAACGAAGCACCAGCCAGTGTCAATTAAACAAACGGAAGGTTTAACAGTGCCTTTTGAACTGCTTGAATTAACAAAATCAATCCTCATAAATTAAAGTATCATTGATCTATGATGCCATTAAATTCTATATTCCCCCACCTCCCCAAAATGCTATCAGCATCTGCAGTGTCACCAAGTGAGTTCCAACACTGAATTTTAACCACTCTTGGCTACTTCTCCTGCCACTTTATATAGAACTCCCATCTGGCTCTTGAGAAGCTCACATTAGGATACAAAATTTGCCTCTCCCTCCATCTCCCCCACCCCATGCACACTCTTTTTCTTAATTTTTCAATTTAGGCTGACATCTGCTGGCCTAAGCTAATGGTTAGACAAACAATGCTGAATGTAACCCAATTTCAAGAGGGGGGGTTGGTCTTTTGTCATTTCTACAGTGCTTTGAAACCACAACCAAACCACTTAATTACTAGGAAATTCACATGGAATAATAATTTGAGGAGGAGTGGGGAAGGCAAGGGAGGAACAATACCGGGAGATGAAAATTGCCTGGACACAATGCAGTATATGCATTGCAAATACAGTGCTCTTTATTCTTAATACAAAGAGTCAATAGAAATAGGCATATATTGGCCAATTAAGCCCATACAGAAAGGAGGCTGTTTAATGGTACCACACTGTGGGTCATAATGGGAAGTCTGTATACACACCCCCTCTTTTAACCTTACAGCAGGAGTAAGAGAAGGGGAAAGGGCCTTTGCGGCTGGCATTGACCTACAGAATGTGATCCAACAAGGGGTAATTTAGGATAAAATACCTGCCTTTCAGCTGAGCCAATGGGACACTTCCCGATACCCGTTGTTGTGTAAATGTAGAAGAATGATAGACTTGCCCAGGGCAAGATGACAGGCAGACTATATGAAAAGCAGGGGAACAGATTTGAAAACCCCATAAGTTCATGGCACAAAACATTGGGATGAAAACTGTATTATCTCATGACAAGAAAATTCAGTACCACCTGGCCATGAGAACTGACTGAGCTACCATCCTGGATCCAACTAAACAGTGTGCTTGATACTACTGAGAAATCCTGCAAATATAAAGAAAAATGATGATGATTATGTTTATCGGCAATATGGGATTACGGAGGGACACAAAGCACGGGGTACACTTACTGAAAACTGCTCATTATTACTAAAACTGGGCATTATTTCTGCAATACTGTGATAAATATGATGAATACATACAGCGGTAAGCCACAGTTTTATCATAAAGTTTCTCCTATAGAAAAACCCGTTAAAATTGCATTTTACTGAATTATTTAACAGTAGACATGCTGGGAATTAAAGGTCTTTTTTCTGTTTAAATTTGCATAGGATTGTATCCAAACCAGCATGGCTGGAGTGGTGGGGTTTCTTTCTACCCAAACATGCATGAATTTCTGCCTTTAGACATGAGTCCCAAATGGAAAAGTTTCCAACAGTATGACAAAAGCTACACCTCGAATTCCGCTAACTGGCTGGCTGTAGACGTGAAGCCAAAATGCCCGATATTTCTCAGTGCTGCCATGTGCTGAAGTGATTGAGAATAGGCTGCATGTCAAGCCAAATACAGCAAACTTAACAAATGAGATTTGATTTGTTTACTTATCTTCTTTTGCTTTTCAGCCTATTAAGGGGATACACTTACTTATGAGGCACCCTTATCCCTGACAGATCTAGTTTTGCTTTTTGTCTTGACTTGGAGTATGGCACGTTTAGCAGCTCAAGGTGAGTTAAAACCAACTGAAACGAGAACTTTATTCTCTGAGGGTACATCCCACCAGCTGGTAGGTAAAACTACCCCATTTTGCTTCATTTGACTTTTGATTTAACTGGTCCATCCTCTGAAATCACATTCAGCTGTGTCAATGCAAAAATCGTCTAGTTGTTCCTTGGCTTCTGTGTCTACCTCCCGAAGAAACTGTGACTTTCACTTAAGGATCAAGTGATTCTCAGAAAATAGCTGGATTTTATATTTTCAAAAATAAGGTGTTCTATGCTTCTTTGTTTGTCTTGTCTTCCCAGCAGCCCTTGGGAAGGGCCCAGGTGTAAGCTCCAACCATTTCAGCACCAGGTAGAGCCTTATTTGAATATCTGCATCGTCTCGCCCTTTCCATCTTAAGATTGTAACCAAATGCAAATTTACTGCCTTCAACATCAGATATTTTTCACCTGAATTTTCGTTTTATTTGCCATTTTGCCAGATAAAGAGTTTTGCAGAACTCAGAAGCTTGTATGCTATTTTGTGACCACTGCATTTTCTTGCTTGATTGTGAAATGTGTGCTCCATCCAACTGGCAAATGCCCTTGGGACAGTTTACAGTCATAAAGAACAACAATGAAATAGCATCCAAATCAATAGATACAATGGGGGAAATAGCAACCTATTAAAATGTTAGAACATTAAGAATATTTTTAAAAATATCAAGCAGCCAGCATTTATTCAATAGTCAGGGTAGCAAGTTAAAGCTTAAAAGCTGTCCAGAAGAGGAAAGAGTTAAACTGACATCTAAAATTGCAAACCTGTGCAAGTTTAGGCAGAAAACATCCTACAGCTCCCAGCATTCCCCAGCCACACAGGTTTTTTTTTCCTTAGAAGTGTCATAAATGCACTCAGTGAATGCCTAGTAAAGGTATTATGCTAATGTGGATTTTAGCATTTTTCTTGAAGCCTTATTCCATTGGTCCACCTAGTCCAAAACAAACAGCTGCAACTTTCTAGGGTCTTAGGTCTGCCACTTGAGAACATTTTAAGTAGTAGTGCCAGAAATTAAACATGGTACTTTCTACATAGAAGACATATGGTCTGCCACCCAGCTGTGGTGACAAATCAAGTAGCCAAGCATAAAATGAAAATGCAATACCTATTCCAATGCCTTCTGATTCCCCTCTCATTCTCTGCTTGGTTAACTGCAAATAGACCCTGAGCAAACACTTTCAGTGCCTCTGAAATGCAAGGAGATGCAAAATAAGCAGGGTCTTTTTCAATGGTGATGCCGTTTCTGGGAACACCAGCAGCCGCTGTCTCAGGACACCACACCCCTTCCAGTCTGCTAGTTCCAAAGTGATACTGGACATGCAGTGTTCGTTCGTTCATTCTTTCACTCAATTATATTTTTATCCCACTGTCAGACCAGTAGTGTCTCCCAGATCAGTAATAATTGAAGTGCCTCAACTGAAAGGACAAGACACACAAGGGAAAGCCATCAGGACCGTATGATTGCTTCAAAGGGAAGTTCATTCTGGGTCCCCTTTGATGGTTTTGAGACATCAACTCAGAATGAAAGCTTTGGGGGAAATTGGATGATTGCACCAACAATACAGTAATGGTCTGATGGGTCCTGGGTGGTGCCTAGGTGGCCACAGCATGTTTTGGATTCTGAGCCGCAGCACTGGAGACCTCGCCCTTAAGTTGGAGCTGGGAACTGGGCCTCCGTTCCCCTTCCCCCCTCCTTTGCAGGCAGGGCAGGGCAGGGCAGGGCAGGGCAGGGCAGGAAGAACCACACCAGATGCTCCCTGAGGTTGGAAAAGCAACCTCGGAGAGTGGTAAAGGCAGCATTCCAGTAGGGTGGGGTGAGGAGGACAAGGCAGGGAAGGGAAGGGAAACTGGGGTGGACAGGATGCGATGTTCACCCTCTAAGACACTCCTGCTCGATGGCCAACTCCTCCCTCTCTGCATTGGATGAGTGTGAGCCTTTGAGCTTAGCCGTTTTACACCAGCTTTTCTGGCAGCTATTGCTTTGTACTTTGCAACGTGGTGTGTGTACTCTGTGTGTCCTATATAAAAGACAGTGGACATTGCCTTAAATATCTCCATTGCTGGTTTCTCAATAATAACCTGCCAGTGCCATTGATTCTGATGGCTCGGGGGCCACAATGGTTCTCACTATGGCAGGAATTCACTCAGATGGGTGAGGGAGTCCTGGCCTCTCCACTGATTTATTCCAGGGATACGTGAAGAGATCTACTGCAGACATACAGACACTTGTGCTCTTCCATGATATGTCTACAGAAAGCTCCCCCTCACCCAAGATCCCATCTCCTATGAAGGACTCATTTCTCTATCAGTGCATCTGAATGCACGGCCAAAGAGTCTGTGCACATGAACGACTGGTACGGGGTTACACAAGAGGCTGAGGAAAAGTAGAAGGGTATGCCCAGGTAGCCACATATTGTACCTTGGCTACCAAGACCATGCAAATGCTGCCAGAAATGATATGGAGGGTAGGAGCCAGATGCTGAATTTGCAGCTTATGTTCACCTGGGTCGTCTTCATTCATTAGAAAGATTTCCCAAGGGCAAGCAGGTGGAGCCTGTTCAGTGAAAACGTTTGCAGGAATCTTGATGGATGCACAAAGAATTTTAATACGAAGAGTGATGTTTTCCTGGGGGGTGGGGGTGAGGAAGAGTGTCTCCCTCAATCCTAAAATATGTTCTCAGTTGCAGAGCCTGTCACCTAAATCCCTAGCCATGGCAGTCTGTATGTAGCAATGACTACATGATGCATGGTTATATTTCTACAGGTTAAAGACTTCCCTATTATCTATGAATTAAAGCCCAATCAATCTCTAGAGTCAGTTTATGCAAATGGCTCCATTTCGACTCCCTTCTCAGCTCCCCCACTGGTTTTCACTGCTCCCCCACCCCCACCCCCCAGTATCTCTCTGCCTTAGCCTTCATATTAATCCTAAAGTCGTGGCTGATATTGCTAAACAGTGACCAGAGCTAATACTAACATGGAGCATGGCTTTCCAGGGTTCTGTATTTTTTAGCTTAATCTGGAGGTGCAGTGGGCCTTCCTGGGTTCCGTTGTATTGTGCTTGCCTTCAGCATCTCCCCATCTGCTGGCGTATTTACTCAGCATCACGCCTAGGGACAGAGCAGTCCTTCTCCACACATGCTCAGCATTCCCACAGGACCTTTGAATGACTTCACAGCCAGAATCCAAATGGGAGTGCCATTTCTGTCACTCCAAATCAAGCCTGGTAATAGACGAAATTCCCCAAAGGCATGAGAAGAGTTTTAGTGGATTCCAACCAATGACTTCCCCACATCCCATCTGTCTTAGCAGCTGTCAGAACTGCCTAGCATTTCTACCATGGGCCATCTAGTTGGTGTAGTACAGCCAGGGACCCTTACTTTGTACAGGGCAGTCCTGCAAATGGAATTGCTAGTATACTTTCGGAGAGTCCATCCAGTCCACTCCAGATCTGGTTTCAAGTCATAAACTATGATGGGAGATACAGTATTTCTACTAAATTTTTAGTTATTATTTCCCCACTTACACCTGTACAAATGAGTATAGATAGGAAAATGTCAAGCAAATTGGTGTCTTCCTTTGTCTTTTTTTTTTTGTGGGGGGTGAATCTGATTCCTTTTCATAATGATATGCAAGATGTGTGCTGGTATAGAGAGCCAGCCAACCTGTGAAAAAAGAAGGGGCTACTTTTCTTCTTCCTCAGCAATCCTTTGGCTTCTTTGAGACTTTTCTAGAAACTTCTGTCTTAGGCAACAAGTGAGGGATGGCCGCAAGGGCACATTTGTTTCTATACAGACCCAACCACTCTTCTTTCCCCAGGTTTGCAAAAATCAGCAGGACTCATTATCATGACTGATTTTGAGAATGCGAGATGTTGAAGCCATTCAAGTGGAAAGAGGTGTTCTTGTATAAAGGTATGAACATGGTGCAGCCCTTAAAAGCCTAAAAACATAATGTCAGGTATTGATTTAGACACCATCATTGAGCCACATAGATGACACCTTTCACTGTGCCACATAAAAATAATGCAAGGAATCATGAATTAACCAAAATAACTTTTTTTCCTGGTCAGTGAACAGGATTCCATGTGGTGAATCAGCGGAAAGAGGTGTTGTTTAGTCCCTAATTGAACTGCATGTGCAGAGAGACTGCAGAAGCATATTAACGTTCCTGAAGTTACCATGGGAATGAAATCAGGAGTTCAGCATCAAGTCGGGTGTAAATATATCTGTAAATTTACGTAGACTTCTTTCACAGCAGAAAGAAACAAAAATATCGCTTGTCCAACCATCAGGTTGTGTTGACGTGCTCAGCTGGATAAAAGGTTGCTTGACAGAGCCGTAAAGGTAAATGCTCAAAGGGAAAAACGCCACATATAGAGCAATTTTCTGACCATTTGCACTACTATAGTCCCATGGATTTGATGTTGTTATATCAGTGTGAGGGCTTGAGTGCATTACCAGCTTTTAGATATCTCCAGCCTTTACAACACATAATAGGGGGACCTAATTGTGTAAAAGCACCTTCAAAGAATGCCTGTGACCAATTTCTACCCCCATAAACTTTTCATGCAATTCCTATAACACCGAAACATGTTAGCCTCAGTCTTCTTCAGAGGTTTTATTGTGGACTCTGGTGTGGACTGTTTGCCCAGCATTTGAAATTTCAATATTTGATACCTGACATTTGGCATCCAATATTTGCCATAGCTATCTGTGGCATTTGACGGCCTGCATGGCTACTTTAGAACTGACATTTGATATCCAGTGTTGACATTCAGCATATGATAATATTGAGAAAGGAGGCTGGATCGATTCAGAACAACACGAGAACTTGACATGGGGCAAATCGAGACAGACAGAAGCCATTCACTTTTTCTGGGATGGGAGCATTCAGAATGAAAATATGCATGGAAGCATTGCCGGCTGGGAAAACTTTTAAGACTGCAGCCTGGGGAGAAAGGTGGATCCCACACATTGACAAGTTGCCACGGCTTGGCAAATGTACTTTGACCCACGCATTAAACTCTCCGTTTGCAACCTGCAGCGAGCACAGCTGATTGTCTGAGCATATGGCTCAGCAGCAGCAAGTCCACAGTGGGAGAATCACCTGAGATGAGGTAGCAAAGGAGTGAAATTTCCAATTAAAAGCTCCAGCCGCCAACAGCTGCCCACCTTTCTGAGGCTTCGTTACTTCATAGGAGAGAGAAACAGTGGGGTTTTCCTTTCGCAGTTTCCAAGATCATGCAGCTCCCTCGACATTGATGCATTTATGGGTCTGACTGTCTTTTATAAATGACACCTCCAACAATTATAAAGCCTTAAGCTCAGGTAGATCTTTTCTTCTATAAATATCAATGCAATTTTCTCTCAGGCACATGAGATGAGACAGCCTTTCATTCTCGCTTCCTTCCCTGAGCTTCTGAGCTCTGTTTAATTGTTAGTAGAAAGGGAACCATGTGGTTTGCTTTTCTTTAGGTTTCTTGGCTCTCAGACTTAGAAGGTTTCGCTCTTCCCCCCCCCCCCCACCCCCGCCACCTCCATTCACACAAACATTTAATTTACAAAACTGACACATTAGCTCCAATGGCCTGAGAGAATAAATGAATAACACTGTATGTTCGTTTGCTCTACAACAGCAACATTTTCTCAAAGATTGTTTTTAATTGAAACCATTCATCATTTTGAATGTAGAACGTATTCATTAGAAAGCAGAGTCTTTGAAAGGGATGGAGGCTTAGGAGATCACCCGTAATAGGAAATGAAGGGCTGCCTCACATCGTTACTTCCTCCAACATGGAGATTAATACGCATGACGGGGATGTGAGTAAAACCTGTATGTATTAACCACTGCTCCGGCTGCACACTTCAGAAAGCCCATTAGGCGCAAAGAGGGCAGATTAACCACATTCAGGATGGTGGCACCCGAGAACAATGTGGGCCGCTTGCGTTTTAAACCTCCTCATGTAACCTGAACCGTTTGGGAAAATCAGAGAAAATATAGAGGATAAGCCTGTCGATGGTTGCTGTTACCTTTGGCATCAAGGGTAGCCAGTGTGCCTCCGAATCCCAGTCGCTGAGGAACGGGAATGGGGAGAGAAACTGTCCCCAGAACCCATTTGTAGGCTGCCTGAAAACAGCTAATTGGCCACTGTAGGAAAGAGGATGCCAGACTGGATGGGACTCTTCTTACAAATGATATGGTTTTGATTTCAATACTATTTGCTTTTACTAGATTCCTTCTCTGCAGTAGAACTTTTACTCTTCATGATGAAAAAGTAATATGTGATTTGCACCAAAGATTCCCCCCCACCCCCGCTCACCAGTTTTTTGTGTTTTGCATGGGCCCCATAGATGATGATGATGATGATGATGATGATTATAACATTTCTATGCCTTAGGGGGTTTTTTTCTGGCTATCTTCTATTTAGTAAATCCTACTTCAATTATTTCTATGAGATGTTCTGAACATTTGTTGAACAGATTGCATTGTTTATAGTGATCTCAAGGATTTGGTTTTTTTGGAACTGAATGGCGGTTTCACCTAATGGGAGTTAACTACTCTTAATACAAGGAAGACCAGCAATGCCAAGGAATGAGCTGCATGTTAGCACCTGATTGCAAACTGCCAGAATTATTTGAAAATCTGTTCCTATTATTTGGGTGGTTATAATTGGAACTAAAACAAGTGATATGGTGCTTACTAGAAAAGACCATAAAACTTTAGGATCTGCACCTTCTCCTGGCAGTCTAGTCTCTCTTGGGTAAAGGCACAAAAATGTGTGTGTGTGGGGGGGGGGGCGGGGAGATTACTCAGTTTTTTTAGAATAGAGGGTTTGCTGATGGAGTAGAGGAGAGGATTTTAAACCCCTCAAGCCCCTTTTGGACTGGACTATGACTTAAAAGAGGATCCCCAAAATGAGGCATGATGGTAGTAGCCTTTTCAATTTATGCTAGTAAGGGCTCTGTTCACACGTTAGATTAAGTGCACGTAGGTTGGATACTGCTCTGATCTTGCTTCTCTTCCTCCATATACACTCAGTTTTACCAGACCGGCCACTTGAAGAGCACTTTAAGGAGCTAGGAATTTGGGTGGACATTGATATATTGCCCAAAAGTTTTATTTATTTATTTATTTTTGGATTTATATCCTGCCTTTTTCCTACAAAGGGCTCAAGGCAGCTTACATCTCCTCCTCCATCTTATCCCCACAACAACAACCCTGTGAGGTAGGTTGGGCTGAGAGTCTGTGACTGGCCCAAAGTCACCCAGTTGGCTCCATGGCTGCATAGGGACTAGAACCCAGGTCATCTGAGTCCTAGTCCCACGCTCTTAACCACTACACCACACTGGCTCTCCAAATAAACTGCATCACCAAATAAAGGGACCAGTTTGCATAAAAATTGCACTGTAAACTTATATGTTTGGCTGTAATGTAGAAATAATTACTCTGTTCTAAGAACATGATAACCCATACTCAAGAGACAAATATGGGTTGAGTGTGGGTTCTCGTTGCACCATGAAATGTGAAATATTGTTGAAATGTGGGTTATCATATTGTCTAAAACCAGCCACACTAAAAAGTCATGGCTTGTTATTTGTGAACATCTCACAAAGATGATATTGTCGTTGGTTGTAAACTGTGGGTGTTCACCATGATGCCTTAGCACAGCAACTTATGTTTCAATAATAACCTGTGGCTCAATCCCAGATTCACTCCATCCTTTGAGTGCCAGTTTTCATGTCATCTGAACTCATTCTTAGAAATCTAAAACATTGCGCCATTGTGGAGCAAACTGACCAAGTGACTTGTGTACCTGCTGGGTCCAGTCCAGGTGCTAACCACAGGTTGTCATCTTCAAGGCCTCTTGGCTTTCCCTCTGCATGGTTCCTTGACTTTGAACCAGACTTAGAGTGATAAGCTGATCAACTAGAAGGTACTTTCAGAAAGAGGACTGAAAGAGGACAAAACCATGGACTGTTCTCTCTAAAGCAGGACACCCTACCAGGAATGGAGATAATAGCCTTCTATTATCAGGCCATCCAGCTCAGCACTGTCAATATTGGCTGGCAGTGGGATGAGCTGCCCGCAATGAACCTCAGATCTGCTATTCCCAAAGCAGGTGCTCTCTTGAAGAAAGGGACAATAAGACCCATTTGGAGAGGAGCAAAGAGATGCATGTGCATAACAGAGGAGCCAGGGATTCAATCCAACCAAAATCATATAATCCCACAGCTTTGTATGAGCATTGACAGTATTCAAATCAGCCTAAATTGGCTTTTCAGAAAAGCTTTTATCCTAGCTTTTGGACATTAAAATTGTCCTCTTCCAAGTGGAAGCCCTCTTGGTGTTCTCGGCTCTTTAGTACAATTCATCCAGTCTGGATTAACTCCTTGACATGATGCTTCACCTGGTCTTATTTAGACATACCTTTTCTTTAAGCCTGTGATTTTACTTCTTGCTATGTGCTGTAAAGTCATCACCAAAATGGCAGGTCCATGACAGCCCTGCTCAGCTCTTCCAAATTCAAGTCTGTGGCTTCCCTAATGGAGTCAGACCATTTCATATCTGGTCTTCCTTTTCTTCTTCTGCCTTTAACTTGCCCTAGAATGCTTGTCTTCTCTAGAGAGCCTTGCCTTCTCATGATGTGCCTGAAGTGAACATCCTCAGTTTTGCCATTTTTGCTTCTTGTTCATCTTTCTCCAGGGTATTTGCAAAGCTCTCCTCCAGCACCATTTTTCAAATGCATCACTTTACTGAAATTACTTCAACTTCCCTTGATAGTCATACTAGTGTATTGTTTAACAAAAATTCTCTAAATTCACCTCAAATCTCTTTTTAAATTAATTGTTTCTAGTTGTAATCTTTTAATGGGCAGAGGCTTTGTGAAACTCTAGGGACGGTACTGAACTGTGTCATTCCATTAGTACAAATGACTTCATGGCAGCAGAACCTACTTTCCAAACTATGCACAGGGGAAGAATTCAAGTAAATTCCACCTTCAGGTGTGGGCCGTTTTAGCACACATGTCTGTTAGCACACATTCCCCTAACACAATGCACAAATGCATCAGATTGTGCCTTAAAGTATTTGGTAGTATTCTACTCCTGTTATTTGAGTTTATAGAAAAACATTGGTAGATACATCTTCCACTGCAAAGGTTTACTGAGAAATTATGGCAATTCTTTCCAAATTCTGAATTCTCATCAAGATTTATTTCTTGAAGTTTTGCTTGAGTAGAACAGTCTGGGTTCTCCTCAAAATCTACTTTAAGTGAACATTGGACAGTGACTCTAATAATGATGATGATGATGATGATGATGATGCAGGAAAGAAGAAAATAGTAAGAGATTATCTGACCCATCATTGAGAAGAAAGTGTTCATAGTAACTGGAATAATGACAAATACTAAAGACTTTCTGGTGTGGAGGCCTAGCCGGCATTCACCCAAGTGATGAATGTAACTCCTGACTTCAAGGTTACTAAATAAGAGCCCCGTGCAAAATGTCTATATGCAATTCATCATGTCAATGAACAGCAAAAAGCCATTTACATCCTAGCCTGTCACATCATATATTAGATACGAGACACTGATGAACCATTCTGATGTTTCCTAAAGGGAACATATAATGCTGAGGATCCCCATTGCAAAAAATAAAAATGAATTTAAAAATCTTGCCTTACAAAGGAGTGGTCACCAATAAGCAGAAAGGCCTTTAAAATATATTTCATTCCCTCCTGGAATCATGCTTGATAGACAGAGAGCTCAAATCTTGGGACCCACTATCTATCCAAAGCCCTGCCAGCAAGAGCTGGGGGATGGAAGGAGCAGGGGAGGCTTCTCCATTCCTCTGTGGTGCTTTTTGTCTGTTTTAATTAGCTTTTTATACTGAAACTTCACACAGCAAAGCAATACGAAGCAAAAGATGAAGAGAGAGGAAGAAAAATAACAGTAGCTACATGATTTTGAAAATTCAAGCGGTGCAGTCCTCTGTGTTGTTATTTACTACTCTCTGAGCCCACCCAGCTTGAGCTGGGGTGGGGAGCAGAGAAGCTCCTGGACCCAGTCCATCCGCATTCTCTCCTCTGTCTTGTCCTGTCCACTGCCAAATTCCCATCTGTTCTCCCCATTCCTTTGTCAACAACACAGCAATGACACTGGCTGGCTGGAGAGAGAGGACGATTCCTTGCCCGAATCCGCACATCTACCTGGGTGCTAGCTCTGTCTGTAGCCTCTGGAAGGGAGACCTGCTATATGTTCCCTGGGGCACCTCCCAGAACTGCTCTTTTATGTATATTGTTCTCTCTCATAATGCTAGAGACACATTCAGGGCAGATCAGAAGAAGTCCTTCTTCACACCGCACATAATTAAATGATGGCATTTGCTTCCACAAGTTGAAGTGATAAGCACCAATTTAGGTGGCTTTAAAAGGGCATTGGACAAATTCATGGAGAAGGCAATCAGTTGCTATGAGTTTTGCTGGCTATATGCTTGCTCCTACGAGTATGTCACAGGCATTATGCCTATTACACCAGTTGATGTAATGGGAAGGATGGTGCTGTAGTATTCATGTCCTGCTTGTGGTTTCTCCTTGTGGATAGAGGATTAGGCGGGGTATTCATCACATTTGCAGATGACACGAAACTGAGTGGAGAAAGTAATGTCAGAAACCAACTCAAGATTAGCTTGACAGGATAGGGATCTGAGCTAGAGACTGACACAATGCACTTCAACAGAGATAAATGTAAAGTAGAGATAGATGAAGGATCACTGGGATTCTCCAAACATCAGCTTACCACTCATCTTGGACTGATTCCAATTCACTTTTGTAATTGCTGCTTGTTTGTGCAGACTGTAAAACTGTGCAAATTGAGCAGTGCTCAGGCATGAAATTTATACAACTTTCTGCCTTTTTATATCTTCAGATTTTCTATATTTAACCAGATTTCCTCTATTTATGCAGATTTTATAAATGTCCTCCATAGATTAATGTAGCTCTGATTCAGAGTATGGGGGAAATGTGTGCAGATTTTGAAGTTTGTATGAAATTAGGGAATTTGTACAAGTTATAAGTAACTTGCTCAAATTGAACATGAGCATGTGCTTAGCTATTTGTAGACATAAGCTCATGCTTATACTTCTCTGGAAGTGGTAGACAAGGCTCCCATATTTTGCAAGCAAAAACTAAATGCTCATACAGACATAATGTAAAGTTTGGCATCTAAGTTGTATCAATACACAGTCTAACTATCTTTTAAACCTTTTAGCTGTACAAGAACCCTGTGAAGTCTGCTAGGCTCTGAAATGAATGTAGGAAATGTAGATTTTCCCCATCCTGGTACCCTTTAGAAGTTTTAATCTGCCCCCTCCCTGCACACACCTCTTTTGACTAGCCAGTTTCTGATGGCGAATTAACCAAACCCTCCTTAACAGCCATTTTGTGGTGGTGCCCACAGAAGTTATGCATATGTCAAAATGTGCCCATGGGTCCAAAAAGTCTAGGGACCTCTGTAGCAAGTGGTTATCTGTCTATCCAAAGGTAATGTGTTGTGACATAGAAAGAACCTTGATTTTAAAACAATTATAAAACTACTAATTCTGTTTGTCTTTTCTGCATAGGAGAGCACACATGAGACGTGAATAGGGAATAAGGAAATTGATACAAATTTCTAGGAAATTGTT
This sequence comes from Varanus komodoensis, assembly GCF_004798865.1. Classification (NCBI taxonomy): domain Eukaryota; kingdom Metazoa; phylum Chordata; class Lepidosauria; order Squamata; family Varanidae; genus Varanus; species Varanus komodoensis. The sequence goes on from NW_025335568.1 coordinate 14,426,935, forward strand.
CTTGTGCCCTGTGCGTATGCGCGTGTGTGTTTGTAAAGGAAGACAAATGGGATGGCCAGTGTTCCTACATACTTTGATCATAAATGCAGTCTCAGTAAGCAGCACTAAATTATGCTCATCCTGCCTTGGAATATATTTGATGCTGAAGCATTCACCAGCATTTTGGCGCACTCCTGCAACAACAGGATTGCTACGATGGCACGAGAGAAGCTGTTGACCTCGACAACCTCAGCTAATTGGCCATTCACAGCAGTGTTTCAGATTTGGATAGAGTCAGCCAAGGCATCCTCATTAAAACAGAAAGCCATTCAAGCACCAGACGCTCTAAACATCTAAACACAGCTCCGACGGATGGCCCTTGATGATGAAAAGGAAAGAAAACGGTAATGGGGAGGAGGATGCATCTTGTGCCTGTCTATGGGAAGTATTCGGGAATGCACATTCTGAGAGACACACATGGCAGGCTCCTTTAAGCTAATCCAACAGAACTGATCAAAGTGTTCCAGCATCTACAATAGTAGTCAAAGGGGCCAACACAGAAACAAAAGCGGTAGAGTGCTATGCCAAACCAAAGGGAGTGGAACAATTACAACACAATATGACCTTATTGCAGTTGGGGTTTTCCTCTCTCCTGGGGAGGGGTGGAGGGAGAAATAAAATGGGCCGCGTCCTGAAGCATAGAAGGCCTCTTTTCCAAAAGCAGGGGTCAATAGCCATCCCACTGCAGAACTGCAAAATCCAGGATCAGGCAGGTGGTCTGAAACACCTATTTGGAGTGCAAAATATTTGGCAGTACAGGTGTCAACATTCCAGCAGGTGGGGAATGATTGATGGGGTGCTGGATGTGGACCGGGGTTGAACCTTCCTCTGCTATGAAGCTGTCATGACTTCCCAGCCTCTAACCTGCCTCACAAGATCTTTCTAAGGCAGTGATGGGGAATGCATGGCCCTCCAGATATTGTTGGCCTATATGTCCCATCATCCTTCACTGCTGGCTGTGCTGGTTAGGGCTGATGGAAAATGCAAGGCAAAATCAACTGAGAGACCGCATGTCCCCAACCTCAACTGAGAAAGCTAAATTATTGTTCTGTGTTACAAACATAGGTCATATGAAGCCAGCATGGTCAGTACCCAGCATGGTAGCACATCCTAGTTTGGACAAATTCCCCCTGCCACCCAAATAGGAGCAGGTGGATAGGCTCATCACTGGCATGGAGCAGGTTTAGACCCCTGTCCTGATTGTACTCAAATATATCTGTTTTTCTCCCATGGAAAACCTGTTCTATGCCTGGTACAGAACGATGTGTGAATGAAGAGGTGAAGTGATGGAATATGACATGCTCTACATGGAGCTGCCCTTGAAGATGATCCGGATACTTCAATTGGTTCAGAAAAGATCTCCCAGGTTGTTAACAGGACCAGCATGTATGAACACATAATGCTGGTCCTTTACCACCTACACTGGCTACTAGTTGAAGTTCAGGCCCAATTTAAGGTGCTGGTGATGACCTATAAAGCCCTAAATGGCTTAGGGCCTGGTTACCTGAAGGAGCATCTCCTTCCATATGTGGTGTCTGCTCCTTATGATCTGGGGCAGATGCCCTTCTCCAGGTGCCCTCCCTGAAGGAGATTAGGAGGGTGACTACCCGGAGAAGGGCCTTCTCTGCAGTGGCACCCCTATTGTGGAATTTGTTCCCCAGAGAGGTTTGCCTGGTTCCATCACTTTATTCTTTTTGGCGCCAGGCTAAAACCTTTTTATTTTCCCAGTGTTTTAAGATCTGATTGTTTTAATTGGGGTTTTGTTGTCAGTTCAGGACACTGTGTTTTATTTTAAATTGTTGTATTGTGAAACCATCCTGAGTCATCAGTAAGGGACGGTCTAGAAAAGTTTTAAATAAATAAATATTCTGTTCCACAACAATCTCTAGGTGGCAGTTATTCTTGTTTACTGTTTGAGAAAAAGACAAAAATGCCTCCCAGCAAGCGCAAAACCAGCACCAATGCAGAAGCCTTGAACACGAACTCTGCCCTCAGCTTGGAGCCGGAGTTGGCATGACTGGGCTCTTGCAGAGGGCCCATACCTGGGCAGGGGCCCACTGACAAGAGATTACTGGGATGGCTCCTGCTTGTTGATCCCTCTCTCATCCCAGCCCAGACAAAAGTGGTGGTAAGAGTCAGGGCCTTCGTGCCTGCTGGCCGTCTGCAGCTGCTTGCAATGAAAAGGAGTGGGAGGGAGATGAGGAGGAGGAAGAGGAGGAATGGGATGTGGTGACAATGGCCATGAAAAGCCACACGGTCTGAGCTAGGGGGTAGTGAGGGCCTCTCTCCTGAGAACCTCAAATCCATGTAGCCAGCACTGCCTGAAACAGAGCAGCCCAACCCATGTTCCACTGCAGGTGCAGCAAATTAGGCTACCATTTCATTCCACTGTATGCACAGAATGGTTGCCAGCCAGCCCTATGAGGAACCGTCAGTGCCATATTGGGAGAGAACAGGAGAGACAGGTGATGCAAGACCAGCTCTTGCTGACAGGTAGACTGCGGAAGAATGTGAACTGCAGGTGACCCCAGGGACCTTCCAGTTTTAGAAGCCCTCTCACATGCCCCACTTGTCAGCACGACGCACATTTTGTTTGCAACAGATACTCGATCGGCTATGAGGGAAAATGTACTGGGAAAAGAATCTGTACAATCAAGAATCAAGGGAACTCTAGGGATGGTGGATCAATTTTTGTTCACATTTTAATGTGGACAATTATGTACCTTCAAACCAAAAAGCAAGCAAAACCTAGCTATCCTTCTAAATTCGCACATTTCTCAGTTTTGCAGTGGAATTAACTAGACAAAACCAGTGTACATAAAAGTATGTATTAGTAGAAAATACCCAGAAAATACTTTTATTGCTGACAAATAACACTGAAAATATTATATTAGAAAATATCATACTGATACTAGGAGTAATATATAACTATCATGATTCTCAGCCACCAGAAAACTTGTTTTTCATGAATTTGTCCTCCAGGGCAAAATCTCAATCTGTGGAAAATCTATATCTAAATCAGTCGGATTCTGAGGGATGGAGGCACAGCTAAATCCTCAGAAGAACTGGGAAGCTTCACGGCTCAGGATCCTCCTGAATGGAAATTATCAGATCACGATGTTTAGCACTCTATTGTATTCTTTCCTAGTGGTTCCAACATATGAAAATCTGGAACAGTTATCTGGTCAGGGAGCCATGAGAGGCCTTGATATAATTGGTTTTTGTCACTAAATTTGCTATCACAAACCCTACTCTTCCTAGACCTCATTTAATCACAGGGTCCCTGGAAATCTTCTACAAGGGTACTGTTTTCTTTGTTTTCCTCCTGTGGTGATTCAAAACCCCAGTCCTCTTCATCCTCCAAGTCTTCAGATTCTACCTCTGTAAGGGGATTGGGTGTCTGGGAAAACACATGGATACGGCAGAGGTGGCATTCCTCTGCTTAGTCCTGTGCTTTTCCTCCTCAGAACTTTTCCAGGAACATCTAACTCCAACAGATCTTCAACAAGGATTCCAATAGATAAGACCTTAGCGAAGACCTCAACTGGACTCCAGCTCCTGGAAGGATCCTGATGTTTGCTTGTTTATTTGTCAACAATATTTATTATGATTTCATTATTTTTATGTCACTTGTAAGTCACTTTGATAGGATCTGGATCCTGAAGGCTGGCAATGTAAGTAATTGAAATAAATTAATATTTTGATAGTGGGGTTAGGAATGGGCAGATGTAAGCAGTGGAGGTAAAAAATATGTACCTTAACTATAGGATCTATTCTTTGTGTAGCTCATTAACCTGTTTCCTGAATACCTGGCTATTTTAGGACAAACTTACACATTATTATTTTTTAACTGAAAGGACCACCTTATAAGAAATTATCATACATTGGGATCTGGGGTCCTAGTCCAGACTGATAAGCCTGGCTCTAAATTTTGCCAAACTCAAACTATCATCTCATCCCAACACCTATCATTACATATTGCAGATGGATTTTTCCACAGAGAAGACATAGAAAGCCATTCTGAAGATTCTCTATATTCTTCCCAATCTGGTAGCCTCAGTTGACTGTGAAACATGAAAGGCTAACTGAAAAACCATAACTGAAAAACATATTTACTTTTTGTTGTTGTTACTGTTTGTCAGTGACATGTGGTCTATAGACAGGAGAATATTTTCAAATAAAAGATGAAACATTGATGCCAGTTCCTGGAGGAAGAATGGCATGTGTGAATTCACAATGCTCATGATTGCTGATGTTCTCCAAATTTTATTTGGAAGCTCTTTCTGACTTACATCCACACCAGATCACAAGCTTTGTGTTTTTTTTCCTTCTTGCACAAAACTCTCTATATATTCATGCACATTTTCCAAATATGCACATAAGTTGTGCATGTTTTTGAAATATGAACATCTTGCTCCAGTGATGAAAATGTGTTTGTGTGCAATTTTCAAATGAATTCATTTTCCAAGCAGTTATTCACATTCCACAAATCACCTCACTAGCTCATACGCTCATGGACCATGACCTAAGATTGCTTTGGGGTCTGTGTTTCAGTCTGGAAAGTGTGAACTGGGTAAATTCCAGTCAAAAATGAACTGAAACCAATTTCTCACTCATTTCCACTTGTACATGTGCAGAATAAGGAATTTAGAGAAAACCTGCTTAAAAAGCAAAGTTGTTAAAGCCAAAGATAATTCATGAAACAATTATAGTCAGAAGCCCCCTGCTGCATGGAGACAGCAAGCTAGGAAGGGTAAAACCAAGTCCTGATGACCCTCTGGCCTCCCCTCCCCTGAAAATGCTTTGCACTATTATGCTTTGGGTGGCTGTATTTGCATTTTTCATTTGCTTCCCATCAGGATTCCTGTAGAGATCAATAAATGCATTACATGTCAGGAGGGAAAGCGTTGGATTCTAGCTTGGGTGATGTTTTGTTTTGTTTTGTTTTTCCTAGCTTTGAAAAACTGTGATGGAAAGAGAAGAAAGAGAAGTAGCACAAATCTTGGAGTGAGGCCATAGCATTGCAGCTCATTAATATAAAAATAAAAATAAAAAGCCTTTGGCTATGTTTGAATTCTTTAAGCAAGAGGATTTGATAAGGCTGAAGATAACCAGTTCTCCATACAAAAGGAATGCAAGTTCTTTTAGAGATTTTTCATTTTTTTCCCCAGACAACTGTGCCAAGCAACCCAGAAAGCCTTGGGTAATGATCTCAGTGGTAGGGTCCATGTTTTGCATTGATCACTGGAATCTCCAAATTAAATAGTGTGGGTGCATCATGTATCAACAGCAGCCGGAACGGTGGTTTGGGGGGGGGGAGAAGATATCAAATTCCACTGTATGTGATGAATTCACATTTATATATTGATGCAAATTTAGACATGATTAAACAGAAATGCAGCAGAAATACAAATGCACAGAGGGAACGACAGTGACCAGGCAGCCTTTATGGACCTGTCTGGTGTGTTGTCCAGGTGCTAACAGGAAAATTGGCAACACCAAGGCCTTGCTTTCTCTTATGACCCTTCAGTTTTAAAGCACACTTTCACAGAACAACTTTTTAAGTCGGTTACTCCTTCATATAAAGGATTGTCCTCTGACAACCCTTGAAAAAGGGGTTTCATTGCCTGCATTAACTAGATCAGAGCTAAGACATTTGGCCTCCAGATGTGTGGCCTGCAACGTCTATTGGCCCTAGCTAGCCTAATGAATGGTGAAGGATGATGGGAGTGTCAGGCAAATCATCCAGAGAGCTTCAAGCTGCCACTTCCTGTGCTAGATTATCCTGGACAGGGCAAGATCAGAGACGTGGGGAGCCACTGTGAAACGCTCCTGTGCTAGATGGGCCAATGAGCTAAATTTGCATGAGGTAATTGCGTACATTATGCTGTTTTGGGCATGGTTTATTTGTGTGCTGAATGAAGACAATGCCCCAGAATCTTCTGAAGCATTTCTGAGTGTCCTGGAGCTTCAGCAAGAAACAAGCTAGGCAGATCTCTTTCCACAATGTTCATTTTGCTCTGATGAAAGACTTCAGCCACAAGGGCAGGGTGGGTGGCTGGGTGGGTGATAAAGATCAGGAGAACAGGGAGGAATTAAAAAAAAAAACTAACCCTATTTCACTGTGCCATGTTCAGAGAAACCCTTCCTTCTGCTGAAACCAAGAGTGAAGCTGTGGGAGGGAGTATTATTTGGTTTTTTAAGAAGTCTATTTGCAATCTGTGACATCCTGTTTTACTTAAGTGTGTGTGCAGTGCTCTCGCAAAGCTCACAATGATACTAAGGACAGAAATAGAAAATGAATTTAATAGAATATTCTCTTTTGTTTATCAAGTTGCCTTTAGGGGAGAAATGCCTCAGAAGATGTGGGAAATGCAAAACAGAGACCTGTAGGTCAGTTAGTCTTTCACAGTTTGGAATCACAACATTTTTCTCCAAAGAACATCTCCCAATACTGTGCTTTCAGGTCAGAAAAGAACAGCAACCTATGTCAGTCAAGAGCTGCAGGGCTTCCCATCCCAAGTTTTCATCTCCCCACCCCCTGTTGTTCCTGAACCTGCAGTGTGAAAGAAACAGTAACTTTTAATTTTCTTTGTAAAGAGGAACAAATAGACCGTTCCAGAGGAAATATCCATCAATAGCTAGGGCACTTGTTGATTTTCTCTAGGTTTCATCATAGCCAAATAAAGATATCAGCCTAAAACATGTTTTCTCCCTGAAGGAATTCTTTTAACTCAGATTCTTCTTACTGAATGGTGAGATTATGGCCCTTTGAAATTCAAGCATGTTTGCCCCAGAAGTAACCCTCCCTCCAGTACTCTCTCAAGTTCCATGTTTTTATTATCTTTCTTGGATGGGTAATAGTAAGTTTGTAGATATTTATGCATTTCTGTTCATGATTGTATTTATAAGTGGCCTTTTTTATCTTGTGAGTTATCCAAGGCAGGCTACCTGGCCCTCCTCCTCTCCAGTTTATCTTCACCATAGAGCTGTGAGGCAGGTGAGGCTGAGAGCCAATGGCTGGCCTAAAGTCATCCCGTGAGCATCATGGTCAAGTGGGCTCTTGAACCAGGATGCGCCAGTCACAGTTCTTCACTCTAACCACTATATGGCAGTGCTTTCTATGGGGTCCAGTCCCAGAGTCTCATCCTCTCCCCAGTGCCTTCACACATGCTTTAACTCAAATAATTTGCTCTCTAGCAGCCCCCAGACATCTGCATCTTCTGGCCCCATTAGTGTTTGAAGGCTGACCATACTGGTGAGCCTAATTGCCCTGCTTCTGGAAATGGATGGAAAGCATCTAGGCAACTCATACTGACCAGCCCTTGCATATGGTGCCACAGGTGCTAACATGGAGATCCACGATATGGAAGTCAACCGTGTCACCCAGTACAACCGTACACTCTATTAGCTACTGTTCCTTCACTGTTAGAAATACTGATGAGAATTTCAGAAAGGGGCTGTAGAACAGTGGAAAGGGTTATGCTTTGTATGTAGAAGAATGACAGTTCAATCCCCAGCCTCTCCTAACAGATTTAGGGAGGAACCACCTACTAACGGCGTCTCAGTCTTTTCTAAAATGAGTTTCAGTTTATTAGCCCTCACCTGGTTCATTGTCACATCTAGGCATTGATCTAACACATCCTCAACTTCAACTGATGATGATGAAAAGGTGAAATAGAATTGCGTGTCATCCTAATGCTGGGAATGCACTCCCAAACTCTGGGTGATTACTCTCAAATGTTTCATGTAGATATCAAATAGCACGAGGAACCCACCCTTGCAGAACGTCATTCTGCAGAATCTACTAGGCTGAGCAATATCTTCCAAGCACCACCTTCAGCATTTGGACAACCAAGTAGGAGCAAAACCATGCAGTGTCCCCCCACACCTAGCTTAGACAGGTGTCCCAGAAGGATACCGTGTTCAACTGTACTCTAAACCATCAACAAGGATACACTCACCCCATCTTTCTCACAATTTAGGTAATCATAGAGATTAAGCAAATTTGTTTCAGCCTGGCCAGATTTGTTCAGGTCTCATCCAAGAACTCTGCAGTTACTCAGCAACCATCCACTCAAAGACCTTGTCCAGAAAAAAACCTGCCACTTTCAGGTGGTTTAGGACCACTCCCTCTTGCAATGCAATATTAATTACCTTTCTGGCCCAACCATCTGTGCCCTTCCTGCCAGTTTTTCTAAGCCATGAGGGTCAAGGATCCAGTACTGAGGTCGTCACAGGAACTCATCTAAGCACCTTGTAAATGAAGAGTGTAGTATGTTGGGGCTGAGACTCCACCTTTGTCTTTTTCGCAGGTTGCCCTTTCTTTTCAGCAAGCAGTTGTCTTTTGGGACCAGCCAGGGGACCTTCCATGGCAGCCATTCTGTAATGATGCTCATGACAGTTTCTCAAATTGTGACCTGTGCCCATGGGTCCAAAATGTTTGTCTATGCCTGGCCTAAAGAAGCCCTGGTTTTAAGGAAACAACTGTACTCCAGACCGTACAAGAAAATGGAAAAACTGTCTGCTAACGCACACGTCCATGCTTTCCAAAAAGTATCCTCAGCAAGGATACTTCTGCAGCCTCAAAATTCTTGCCTTCCCTATTCAAGGTACTGAATTCATCACATGCCACTATTTGCATTTAGATACTGATTTCTTTATAAATAGGTATAGCTAGTATTGAATGTGTTGGAGAAAAAGATTAATGGCTTGACATTTCACATGTTTCTGGGAGTTAATGTGTCTTAAACTGTGTAATTGTCCCCTTCCATAATTATAAACAGCAAGTCTGACCATCAATTGTGCAAGAAAATGGTCTTTTTTGCTTTGTTGAATAGCAGTGCGGTTCTTTTTTTCTTTTTCCCTTTTTTCTCTGCATCTATAATTCAACACTGTGCAAGTGTGTGGATTAAAAAGAGCATCCGCATATTTCAAACCTTAATTCAGAGCTCCTTCAAAAACAAAATCTGTGTCTAGAGAAGCAGGAATAGGTGTGTTCAGTTATAATAAGTGTCAAACACCACGGCTACCCTACAGTATATTACTAAAAGAACCAATTACATGTCATTGACTTCTTTCATGCTACAGTTTACCTTGATCAGAAACTGATGACTTGCCTACTGCAGACAGGAGAAAAAGGGGAGAGCAAAAACTCTTTTAAAAATAATCCTCATTGATTTCTTCTCTAATAACCATCCATTTATTGCTTGACTTGATTCCTCCAGCTTCTTTCCCTGCCTCCCATACACACACACACACATTCACGGTGTAGTTGTAGCATTCTGTGTTGTGTGCTCGCATGAGTCCCCCAACCCAGACGGCCACCTTCTGCATACTTTCCTGCTGACCTTGGAGCAATACTGAGTTAATGATACAGTGCAGTCTTGAAATTAGCCAGTTGCCCAAGGCAAGGAGCAATTCCTTCCAGGTGAGTAGCTTGTCAAACCCATTTGGCAGATAGGTACATGCAAGGAAGTCAGCTGGTCTTTATGCATGCATTCCTCTTGTCTCTCTCGGTCCACATACTGTCCCTGGGTGACCTTGTCAGATCCAGTGGTTTACACTAACACTTGCATGCTGATAACACCCAGCTCCGCCTCTCTCCCCAGGATCTTTGCTCCTCCCAACTTGATATTTTCATCTGGATTCACTATTGTTTTATCGAACTCCTGGAGCAGAGGTGGGCAGAAGGCAGATCTGCAGGTATTTTGGACTTCAACTCATGGAAGCCCCGGACAGCATGGCCAACGGCCAGCTGAAAGTCAAACACATCTGGAGATCTGCTTTCTGCCTATGAAAACTAGTCAAACTGCTCACCTTCCATCTCAAATGTTTCTCTCCTTGTAGACTCTCCCTACCATTGACAATGTCAGCATCTACCTTGGCACAAAACGGCTTACCTGCACCTTTGATTTTTATTTCTACTTTGTCCCCATCTCCCATAGCCAGTCTATTGCCAAGTCATGTCACTAGTTCTCTCTGTGGACCATTACAAATCTACAGTCCTTCTTGCCTGTCCCATTCACAAAACATCTGGTCTTGTGCCTTCGTTATCCCTCACCTAGATTAGGGTGCTTTGAATTTTGTTAAATCCATTCTGTTCTGCAGATGTGATGGGATCTTTCATTCCTTTATTCTGACAGGCTTGCTTTGTTTTTACCAGAATTTCATCCCACTTGCACTAATTTGCATCAATGCTAGTAGCATTAGTGCAATCTGCACTTGTATTAAAGTCCTCATGTGCATTAACTTTAATTGTATTAGCACAAATCCCTCTGGTCCATTGCCCAGCCCACAGGTCAGGTTCATAGAACTACAAAGTCATTTGATTCCAGTTGGGTTTCTCCAACATCCTTATATTTATTTAAGTGTATTTATGTACTGCATGTGTACATTGCACCCATAGTCATGAGGCTCTCTGGGGAGTTTACAGCACATACAATAACAACAAGTAAAACAATTCCATACAAAACAATATAAGGGAAAGAAGCAACATAGTAAAATAAAACAATACAGACATTTGCTTAATAATACTACAATTTAAACAACCAAATTAAAGCTAAATAAATAAAATTATCAGGCAACTGAAATCCTAATAAGGCAGTAGCAGAATAAAACCAGATAAAAACCATAAAAAGCCAGTTAACCCACTCGCCAAAATAGTTACAGAAAAGGAATTATTTCAAATGGTGCCTAAAAGAGAAAAGAGATGATGCCTGGCAGATTTCTCATGCAGGTGAATTCCACGAGTGGGGTGTTATTACAGAAAAGGCCCTTCTCCTAGCCATATGCCCCCTTACTTCTGTGCGGAAGGATTTGGAGAAGGGTCTCGGATGAAGATCTCAGTGACTGGGCCAGGACAGATGGAGACAGGCGTTTCCTCAGATATCGTTCCACTGAAATCTTTCTGGACTGGAAGAGGACTAATGAACTGAAACTCGGTCTAGACAAGCGAGATGCTGCTAGTAGGTGGTACTTCTGACTGGATGGAAGGTGTCCAACCTGCTAGAGATGGGGTTGCACTTCCCTTGAAGGAGCAGGTTTGTAGCTTGGTGGTGCCCCTTGAATCATCTTTGCCCCTTGAGGTTCAAATGGCCTCAATGGCATTGAGTGCCTTCCATCAGATCTGACTGGTGGCCCAGCTATGCTCCTATCTGAGCAGAGATCGCATGCTATCAGTGATCTATGGTAATCTTTAAGATAGACTACCACAACACACTCTATGTGGGGCTGCCCTTGATGACTGTTCAGAAGCTGCAGCTTGTGCAAAATGCAGCAGCAAGATTAACAACAGGGATCAGCTGGTCTGATCGTATAACACCAATTCTGGCCTGCTTGTACTGGCTGCCTATATGCTTCCAAGCCCGATTCAAGCTGCTGGTTTTACCTATAAAGCCCTACATAGCTGGGACCACAATACTCGAGGAACACCTTTCCCATCAGTTGAGTACCCAGACACTACAAGCGATGTTTGGGGCTTTCATTTGATTCCCCTCTGGGGGAGGCTCTGTGGATGGCAACAAGGAGGAGGGCCTTCTCAGTGGCAGTCCCCCCAATTGAGGCCTGCCCAGCTCTAGTGTTATTATCCTTTCTATGCCAGGTTAAGACTTCCCTCTATGCCATGGATTTTAATAGCTCTACATAGTACAGGGAGATGTTATGTCAGCTGTTTAACTGACGTGACTTGTTTTAGCTGTTTAGATTGCTTAAATTCATTTTATTTGGTTTCTAAATTTTGTAGTGAAATGTTATGATGTTCTAATCTTTATCTGTATTTTCCATTCTATTTTATTGTATTTGATGAATTGTAAACCACCCAGACAGCTTTGGATATTGGAAGGCATAGAAAGGAAACAAATCACCAGCATCCACTAATTAATGGAATATATTTCTCTCAATTTCCCAACTTGCATTCACACTAGAGAGTGCACTCTTGTGCAAAACTGTGCAGCCAAAGGTGCACAGATCTCCCCTCAAAATGCACAAATCCTCTGAAGGCACACGCCTAGCTTATGGAGGAAAAGTGAATTTTGTATTGGAGGAAGTTTGTTTTTATTTTGATATAACTACATGGTGTAGAGTTCCCAAAAACCTTTTCCCAAAAGCTCTGCAGATCCATGGTCTGCAGATCCATGGATTCTGCATAATAAACAAATAAATGTCATTCCACTGTGGGTAAGAGCCATAGAAACCAACTTGAATCTGTTGCATATGTTCTCCACCATCCCTACCCATTGCTGCTTTCCAAACATACTACATTGCAAAAACGTTAGACTGCCACTCCCATCATCCTTGATCATTGACCATATTGTCTGGGCCTGAAGTGAGTTTTACCACTGCCTCCTTTGCCACATTCTTTTGATTCTTGGCTTATAGATTTCAGGGTTCTCTGGGTAGAGACCTGCCCACTTTACTTCCACAAAGTACAATGCAGAATGATCTTGCACTATCGGTCAGTAAATGATGGTGATCGTGATTTTTTTCAGCAAAACAAATACGCATCTTCCAGTCATTTCAACACAGCATGTGCTAGAGAACTTTCCAACGGATTAGAACAGGGTCTTCATTAATCAACTAGCTTTTATGAGAAGAACCAAGTACAATGGACCCTTAAGTCTTGATGCCACTGGACTGAGTGTTTCCCTGTCTCCTTCCCAAAGCAGCACAAAGCAAAGGGGCACCAGGAGGTAAATTTTGCTAGATGAATTAAAGACAGAACGGACCCAAAGTTAGGACCACCACTTTGGGTGCAATCTCTGTCTTTACTATAATTGGTCTGTCTCACTTGCCCTTCTGACCACGTTACTTTCTCTTCTAGATAACGTATAATAACAGTTCATTGGCTATGCTACTGTGAAATACTAATTCAATTGCCCCCTTCTTTTATTAATAGCTGTGCTTTGCTCCAGTATCTCTTCTCTGCTTTCCTTTATTGCTGTCAGCGTTATTAGCTAATAGTTGGTCATAATCTTTCTCCTTTTCCTCCTCCTCTTCCACTGTTCCTTGTCCCTTCTCTAGATGTTAGTGATTCTATTCATCTATTTTTGTTCCCTGCCATTTGCCTCACTTTTCCGATACTCCATTTCCTTTTGGTTCTCTCTTTGATACGGGATGTTAGGTTTCAGTAGTATGCTTGTGTGTGTGTTTTTTAATCTTGGAAGAGCAGTGCATTAGAGGAACCATTTCAAGATTGTCTGTGAAGAAAGATTTGCTTTTTTGTGGGGGCTTTTGCTGCAGTAAATGCAGTGCAATGAAACATAACCTGTAGTGAACTTGTCTTTCTTGTAACATTTATTTTATTTATTTATTTAAAACATTTTTATTCCTCCCCCATCGCAACAAAGCCTCAGGGCAGCTTACAACAAAAACAAAAATATACAAAATTATACTAAAACAAAATTATACACTAAAAATAGTAAAACCCGGTGCATCTCGGCTTAAAATTTTTTAAAGCCTACATAATAAATTAACACTTAAAATAAATTTTAAATAAAAAGGTCTTCGCCTGGTGCCGAAAAACAAATAACGACTACGCCAGGCAGACCTCCCTGGGGAGTGCATTCCATAGGTGGGGCACCACCGCAGAGAAGGCCCTCCTCCAGGTATTCACCCTCCTAATATCATTCACAGAGGGTTCCCGGAGAAGGGCATCTGTTGCCGATCTCAAGGGGCCGGAGGGCAGATATGGACGCAAGCGTTCTTTTAGATGCCCAGGGCCCAGGCCGTTGAGGGCTTTATAGGTCATAACCAACACCTTGAATTGGGCCCGGACTTCAATCGGGAGCCAGTGGTTGATATGCTTGATAAGCCATTGAAAGTAGTTCAGCAGTGGGCTGTTTTTGAAGTTAGAACATGCATCACACAGTATTTGTCATTTCTGAACATGTTACTAAGATAGACCTTATCAAGTCCATTGGGGTTGTCCAGTCTGGATGTGCCAAGTCAGGAATGGGGGAACAAATCGAGGAGGGGCTGGATGAGCACCAACCCTGACTTCCAAAGGTCAGTTGAGGACAAAGGGGACTGCCCTATCACTTGGCAACATGTCGTTCATGGATGATGGCCAAGTAGTAGGGAAGGGGGAGTTTTTAATTGTTTTTATAATTTTATTCTATTTTAATCTGTTTTTATGGAGTCATCCCTGGCCATGTCGACGTTTAAGTTTCCTGGGGAGCGTGGGGGCGCCACCATTGGGGTGGTCTTGGGCAATGGACGTAACAGCGGTGGGGGCTTAACGTGTCCGCGTAGAAGAAGGAAGGACAGATGGTTGACACCTATCCCTCCTTCTGGTTTTGGCCCCAGCCAGAGGTGCCAGGTAGCCTTGTCAACCGCCCCTCGGGCCTGACGGTGCTGCTGCTCAATGCCAGGTCGGTCAATAATAAATCTTCTCTCATCCATGACTTGATTGTGGATGAGGGGGCCAACCTGGCTTGCATAACGGAGACCTGGGAGGGAGAGGGGGGGATGTCACCCTCTCTCAACTGTGCCCGCCCTGGTATCTGGTTCAGCACTGTTCACGCCCGGAGGGGAGGGGGGGGTTGCTTTGGTCTACCGAGCCTCCATCTCTCTCACGGGACTTCCAGTCCCTTCGAGACCAGGGCTGGAGTGCCTCTACTTGGTGTTGGGTGACCGAGAAAGATTGGGGATTCTGTTGGTGTACCGTGCACCCTTCTGCCCAACAGTCTCCCTGCCTGAACTGACGGAGACCATCTTGGACCTGCTGTTGAGGACCCCCAGGATGTTGGTCCTGGCGGACTTCAATTTCCATGCTGAGACTGGTCTGACCGGGGTGGCTCAGGACTTCATGGCCTCCATGACGGCCATGGGGCTGTCTCAACATGTCTCCAGCCCGACCCATGAATGTGGACACACTCTGGACCTGGTTTTCTTGACAGGGCAGGGTGGTCTGATGGTGAGGAATTTATGCTTGACTCCCCTGTCATGGTCAGATCACTTCCTGGTGAGGTTTGTGCTTGAGAGTGACCTCTCCCTCTGTAAGGGTGTGGACCCAATTTTGTGGGTCCGCCCCTAGAGCCAGATGGATCTGGATGGATTCCTGAAGGCCCTGGGGGAGTTTCCGGCTGACAAGACTGGTGCTCCTGTCAAGGCTCTGGTTGAACTGTGGAATGGGGAGATGACCAGGGCTGTGGATACGATCGCTCCTAAGCATCCTCTCCCACCGGGCAGAGCCCGCTCTTCCCCTTGGTATACACCTGAATTGCGGGCGATGAAGCAGGTTGGGAGACGGCTAGAGCGTAGGTGGAGGAGATCACGGGATGAATCTGACCAAACACAATTGAGAGCCCACTATCTGGCCTATGCTGTGGCGGTGAGGGTGGCGAAAAAGAGGTTTTTTTCCGCTTCCATTGCCTTCTCACAATGCTGTCTGGCGGAGCTTTTTTGAGTGGTGCAAGGCCTGGTTCGTCCAGGTCCTAAGGAAGATCAGGTTCCACCCTCAAAGGCCCGCTGTGACGACTTTGCCATGCATTTCAGGGAGAAAATCGCTCAGATTCATCACGAGCTGGACACCACTAGTGAATCAGAGGTTCCTGGGGAGGCGCCAATGCTGCCGTCTGGTCCACAATTCTTGGATGAATTTCAGTTATTGCGGTCCGATGATGTGGACAAGGTGCTTGGACAAGTACGTCCCACCACTTGCCTACTGGACCCTTGCCCGTCTTGGTTAATAAATAATTCCAAGCATGGGATTGGGATCTGGATCTTGGAAGTGGTTAACGCTTCTCTGAGGGAGGGTTGGGTGCCTGCCTCTTTAAAGGAGGCGGTAGTCCGACCGGTCCTGAAGAAAGTGTCACTGGATCCAGAGATGGCCACTAACTACAGACCAGTGGCCAACATCCCGTTTCTGGGCAAGGTGTTAGAGCGGGTGGTGGCGGGACAACTCCAAGCACTCTTGGATGAAACTGATTGTCTAGACCCATTTCAGTCCGGCTGCAGACCCGGGTATGGTACTGAATCTGCCTTGGTCGCCCTGTACGATGACCTGTGCAGGGAGAAGGACAGGGGGAGTGCGTCCCTGTTGGTTCTCCTGGACCTCTCAGCGGCTTTCAATAGCGTCAACCATGGTATCCTTCTGGATAGGCTAGTGGGATTGGGGGTCGGAGGCACTGCTTTGCAGTGGTTCCACTCCTATCACAATGGCCGATTCCAGAAGGTGGTGCTGGGGGACTATGGCTCTGCACCATGGCAGCTATGCCATGGAGTACCGCAGGGGTCCATTTTGTCCCCTTTTCTGTTTAACATCTACATGAAACCGCTGGGAGAGGTCATCAGGAGGTGTGGGCTGCAGAATCATCAGTACGCTGATGATACCCAGCTCTACCTCTCATTTTCCACCAATCCAGGTGAGGCAGTGGCTGTACTGAACCGGTGCCTGGCCGAGGTAATGGGCTGGATGAGGCCCAATAAACTGAAGCTCAATCCAGACAAGACGGAGGTCCTGTTGGTTGGCGGATCGGGCTTTGGGGAGGGTGAACTGAACTTAGTCCTGAATGGGGTTGCACTCCCTCTTAGGGACAAGGTCCGCAGCTTAGGAGTGCTCCTCGAC